>NW_028172124.1:50133-85133 GCF_963971535.1 Notolepis coatsorum
AGAGACCTAAATCTGTTTGGACACGGGCTCAGTGCCTGTAAGCCTATTATTCCCCTCTGATTCGGAGGATAAGCTGAAAAACACCACATTGTGAAAGCATTGGTTAATAGGTTGTCTCTATACCCTGTTCTGTTCCTGCAGGGGTCGGCAACCCTTAACCACTCTGCTGCGGCTCCATGTTGCAAAAAGGACATGTTTTTTTTTTGTTTGTTTCCCACCCCCCAGTAACCATGGATAAATCCAAAAAAGGAATGTTCAGCGTGGACAGATTTATTTGCTTTCACGACTAACGATTCAGGCTTACCTGTATGCCTGATATGTGGTGAGAAATGCGCAAACAGCAAAAAAAAATCTTTTTATTTTATACATTTTCCACAAATAAGGGAAGGACTAAAATATACCTGCATAGTTTGGGGTTTTATTTCAAAGTAGGTCTACAGATGCCAGTAATTTTTCTCCTCTATACGAGTTTGAGGTTTTCCTCTGTTATAACAGGTAAAAACAGCAATAAAATGTCAAACATTTTCTTGTTTTTGTTTTATAATTTCATAAATGCAACAAACTGTGTGCATTAAGTATAAAGTATAATAAATCGCAAATTACTTTGGGTATGCAATCGTCAGGCATTTTATGCTAAATGTGGGGTATGCAAGAGTGACCCCTCTGCACAAAAAGGGCAGCAAATTAGACCCAAGCAACTACCGCCCTGTTTCTATTCTTACCTCCATCTCGAAAGTCATGGAAAAAATTGTCTACGAACAGGTCGAAAAGTACCTGGCGGAAATAAATTGAATCTACGAATTCCAATCTGGCTTCAGAACATCCCACTTCACTGACACATGCCTTCTCTATTTGAACGACCACATCAAACAAGAGGTGGACGCGGGCAAATACTGCGGCATGGTCATGCTGGACCTACAAAAGGCCTTCGACACTGTCAATCACACCATTCTGATTGACAAGCTAAAAGCAATTGGTTTTGATAGTCTATCAGTGAGCTGGATGCAATCCTACCTGGAGGGGAGAGAACAGATGGTGGAGGTAAAAGGTACCCTACCCCCCCCCCCCCCTCACAGTGAGCTGTGGTGTTCCACAAGGAAGCATACTAGGACCGCTACTGTTCCTAATTTATGCAAATGACATGTTGTCAGCTTGTGACTGCAACTTGTTCTTGTTCGTGGACGACTCAGCCCTGCTGGTCTCTGACAAGAACAAGTTACAGGTTGAAAAAACCATCAACTCAGAACTCGGCAGAATCTACACCTGGCTCGCTGATAACAAACTATCATCACACCTGGGTATAACAGAGTCCATTATCTTCGGATCAAATAACAAACTCAGCAAGACCGACTGGTTCTCAGTTACAGTGGGTGACAGTATTGTCACAAGGAAAGATGAAATTACATACCTAGGTTCCATCCTAGAGGCAAATCTTTCCTGTGACAAAAATGGCATCCAAGGTAATAAAAAAAGTCAACCAACGAACTAGATTCTTGTACTGGATCTCCTCTCTGGTAAACAAGAATACCCTGAAGACTCTAGCAGGAGCACTCATTCAAGGGTACTACGACTATGCTTGCACCTCATGGCACCAAAGCACCTCAAATGCGCTAAAAACAAGATTACAAACATCACAAAACAAACTGGTCAGACTACTACTTGACCTGACTCCTAGAACCCACCTCACCCCTGCCCACTTTGACTACCTAGGATGGCTTAGAGTAGACGACAGAGTACAGCAACTTGCAATGGTCTACAAGATACGACTAAGGTACCTATGTACATGTCAAAATACTGCCCAAAGGTCAGTGAATACCACGACCACAACACCAGAGGAAGCTCAACAAATCATGTTAAACCCAGATTCGGCTCAAACAAGGGATTAAACACGTTTCGCAATTATGCCACATCAATGTAGAACGCCCTACCCAAAGCTGTAAAGGAATGTGAATCCCTACCCACATTCAAAACCGCTCTTAAAGAGCACCTACGGGAGGCTGCAATTCGAAACTGGCCACCGTAAATGTCTAAACCCCTCCACCCCCACCCCCTCCTAATGTACAGTCTCCTCCCCACCGTATGTATATATTCTCTCCCCACCGTATGTATATTTCTCTCCCACCCACCCTCACCCCCTCCTAATAGACAGTCTCCTCCCCACCGTATGTATATATTCTCTCCCCACCGTATGTATATTTCTCGCCCACCCACCCACCCCCTCCTAATGTACAGTCCCCTCCCCATAATAATACTCTCTGTCAGGATCTATGGGTAACAGTACTGTATATTTGCATATCGTATATGTCACAAATGTAACAGTACCCTATACCTGTATGTCATGTATGTCCCTATGCCATAAATGTCATGATGTCATGTATGTTGTGTATGTCATAAATGTCACTATGAATTGAAAATGGGGGACCCTGATGTAAACAAGACAAACGTCTTTCTCTGGTCTGCATCCCCTTAACAATTGTGTGTATTGAGCCGTACTGTATTGTACCCATTCTTACTTACTTACTTACGCCTATCGCTCCTTTTGGGGGAGCATAGGCCGTCGACAACAGTTCGCCAGGGTCCTCTGTCCTGTGCTTTGCTTTCCAGCTGTTTCCATGTCAGTCCGCTCTGTGTGATGTCTGTCTCCAAGTCCCTGCGCCAGGTGTTCTTGGGCCGGCCTCTCTTCCTTTTGCCTTGGGGGTTCCATCTAAGGGCCTGTCTGGTGGTGCTGGTGTTTGGTTTGCGTAGTGTGTGGCCGATCCATCCCCACTTTCTTCTCTTGATTTGTTCTTCCACTGGTTGTTCGCCCGTTCTCTGCCAGAGATCATTGTTGCTGATGGTATCTGGCCAGTGGATGTTCAGGATCCGCCTCAGGCATCTGTTGATGAATGACTGCACTCTAGTCATTGTGATCTTGGTTGTCCTCCACGTCTCTGATCCGTATAAGAGTACTGGCTTGATGTTGGATTTGAATAGTCTGATCTTTGTCTGCTGACTGATAACCTTGGAGCTCCAGATGTTCTTTAATTGGATGTATGAGGCCCTTGCCTTGCTGATTCTTGCTCTGACATCTGCCTCCGTGCCACCCTTCTTATCTATGATGCTACCTAGGTAGGTGAAGGATTCTACTTCCTCAAGTGCTGTTCCCTCCAGGTTTACTGGGTCTTTGTTGTTTGTGTTGATCTTGAGTATTTTGGTCTTTCCTTGGTGGATGTTGAGGCCTAGTTGTGTTGAGGTGTCTGCCAGTATGTTAGTCTTCTCCTGCATCTGTTGTCGACTGTGGGATAGTAGGGCAAGGTCGTCTGCGAAGTCTAGGTCGTCCAGTTGTGTTGTGAGTGTCCACTGGATCCCGTTTCTCCTCTGTGCTGTTGTGGTCTTCAATATCCAGTCGATGGCCAGGAGGAAGAGGAAAGGGGACAGGATACCACCTTGCCTTACTCCGGTCTTCACTTGGAAGCTTCGTGTGAGCTGTCCGCTGTGTATGACTCTGCAGGTCATACCTTCATAGGAGTTCCTCATGATGTTGACAAGCTTTTCTGGTATGCCGTAGTGTCGAAGCAGTTTCCAGAGGGTGTTTCTGTGGAGGCTGTCAAATGCCTTCTCATAGTCTACGAAGTTGATGTATAGTGGAGAGTTCCATTCCAATGATTGCTCGACTATGATTCGGAGGGTTGCAATCTGGTCCACACATGATCTATTGGGCCGGAAGCCTGCCTGCTGGTCTCTTAGCTGCGGATCCACCGCTTTCTTTATTCGTTCGAGGAGGATTCTGTTGAAGATTTTTCCTGGCACTGATAAAAGCATGATTCCTCTGTAGTTGTGGCATTGGCTGAGGTCTCCTTTCTTAGGTATTTTGACCAAGTAGCCTTCTTTCCAATCTGTTGGCCCTTCCTCTTTCTCCCAGATCTTCTCAAACAGAGGGTGTAGCATCTCTACCGAGGTGTCTATGTCTGCCTTCAGTGCCTCTGCAGGGAGGTTGTCTGGTCCTGCTGGCTTACTATTCTTTAGTTGTGCAATGGCCTGTTGGATTTCCTGCTTGCTGGGCTTTCCACAGTTGATGACTATGTCAGTCTCCGCAGGTTGAATGTCTGGGGGGTTAGGTGGTGCCGGTCTATTCAGTAGTTCTTCAAAATACTCTGCCCGTCCCTCTTGCTGTTGGTCCAGTCTTGTGATGGTCTTTCCTTCCTTGTTTTTGATTGGTCGTTCTGGTCTGCTGAACTTTCCGGACAGTTTCTTGGTGGTGTCATACAGTTCCTTCATGTTTCCTTTTGCTGCTGCCTCTTCTGCTTCTCTAGCCAGGTTGTCGATGTAGTTTCGCTTGTCCTTCTTGGCATTTCTTTTGACCTTTCTGTTTGCCTGAGTGTACTCTCTTTGCGCTTTTGCCTTGGTTGCCCTTGTTCTGCTGTTGTTAACTTCTGCCTTTTTCTGTCTCCTTTCTTCTATGTTGCGTAGTGTTTCTGCTGATATCCACTCTTTATGGTGTCTCTTCTTTATTCCTATCACTTCCTTACATGTTGTTGTGAGAGTTTCCCTTATCCTTTCCCATTGGTATTGCTGGTCTCCTTCGTCACTGCTTAGATCTTGCAAAGCTTGATATCTATTCTTCAGCTTCAGTGTGAACACTTCTCTTATCTGTGTGTCTTTTAAGAGGTGGACATTGAATATCTGTTTCTTTGATGTTGTTTCCATCCAGTGTTTCTTCAGTTTCAACTTGAGCGTAGCGCTTAGTAGGTGGTGGTCTGATGCTATGTCTGCTCCTCGCCTTACTCGTAGGTCTTGTAGTGATCTCCTGAACTTGCTGGTTATGCAGAAGTGGTCTATCTGGTTCTCGGTCACTCCATCCGGTGATACCCAGGTTGCCTTGTGGATTCTCTTATGTGGGAAGACGCTTCCTCCAACAACCAGGTTGTTCAGGGCACAGGTGTCCACGAATCTCTCTCCATTCTCATTCATTTCTCCTAGGCCATGCTTTCCCATCACTTTTTCGAAGCCTGTGTTGTCTCCGCCAATCTTTGCATTGAAGTCTCCCATGAGAATGCTGATGTCTTTTCCTTTTTGTTGTTCCAGGATGCTCTGTAGTCTGTTGTAGAAATCATCCTTTTTTCCATCATCGCTGTCATTGGTTGGTGCATAGCATTGTATCACATTCAACTTGATTTTCCTCTTCTTGGTTCTGAAGGTGGCTGTTATAATTCTTGATCCATGTGCCTCCCATCCAATCAGTGCTTTCTTTGCTGTTGTTGATAGCAAAAGGCCAACCCCCTCGGTGTGAGGGGCTTTGTCTTCTTCGTGCCCAGAGTAGAGTAGCAGCTCTCCTGTCTGTAGTCTTTGTTGTCCAGATTGCGTCCATCGTGACTCACTAATTCCTAAAAGGTCTAGTTTGTATCTCCTCATTTCTGCTGCTACTTGTATGGTTTTTCCGGTCTCATACAAGGTCCTGACGTTCCATGTTCCAATTTGTATGTCTCTGGTTGACAGAAGGGGTTTCGACTCTGTGACTTCTGTGACTTGACAGCTTTCATCACACAGCGTCATATTTCCTCTCATTGAGGAGCCTTCTTCTTCCAGGGCTGAGGTCTGTTCTGTTGTCGGCGTTTTTGTAACGGTTTGTTTTCTACGGGATGGGGTTGTTGGCCCCACGCCCAACCCCCATCTCTGGGGGAGGGTTTTGGAGTTGGCTTGTTAGTCCTCTTCCCACGCCTATTGTCTTCCAGGTGATGGATTACAGCCTCATACCACGTGAGGCCAGACAGGCTGAGGGTTGTGTACAAGCTGTCTCGGCACGTCAAGCCCAACCAACTCCTGCTACTGTGTATTGAAAGCTGCACTAGGCGAGCTAACCATACCAGCAACGCAAGACAGTACCCATTCTGCAATCTGTTAAATAACATTTTCGTTCATTCATTTCATTCATTCATTCATTCATTCATTCATTCATTCATTCATTCATTCATTCATTCATTCATTCATTCATTCATTCATGCTTGGGGATAACTATATATAAAACGTTATAAGCTGTTATCTTCATTTTAAGGGTAAATAGCCTTCCCCCACCGCTCCCCCCCTCAATCACCCCTCCCCCACCCATCAACACCAGCACCCCTCCCCCACACCCATCAACACCAGCACCCCTCCCCCCACACCCATCAGCACCAGCACCCCTCCCCCCACACCCATCAGCACCGGCGGAGGGAATAAGTGCTTATCCTACAGACCCCAAGTCTGTTAGGACAGCAGACTCGTTTGGCACTGCTCAAAACTTACCTTTTTAAAATAGCTTTTAAATGAATTATTATCTTTATTTCATTGTCTTATTTTTCTTTATTTCTATAAATGTTACTTAAATATTTTATTATAATTTGTATCATTGTTTTATGTAGTATTTTTTGCATTTTACTTGTTCTTTTTTAATGTCAACATATTATTTAAATTATTCAAATGAACCTCAAACATGTTCCGTTGTGATGTCACAGTATGATGTCATAATCAAACATTCTAGAACATTTGTGATGTCACAGTATGATGTCATAATAGAACATTCTAGAACATCTGTGATGTCACAGTATGATGTCATAATCAAACATTCTAGAACATTTGTGTACAATATATATTCAACAATTCTCTCAGGCGATCTCAGATCTCAGAAGACAAGTGAAGATCTCACTTGTTGTTTCCCGCTATTTGTCTGTAAGCTTGAATATATTCTGTAGATACAATTTAAAATCCCCACATGGAAAAGGAAACAATGTCCTGTACAATCCTTAATGAGCTGCCTCTGGAGGGAAGGCTCTGTGATGTGGTTATTAAAGTCAACAGCACTGAGTTGAATGCCCACAAGGCCCTCCTGTGTGACTGCAGCGACTATTTCAGGTAAGTTAACTTGGTTCAGGTTAGCTTGGTTCAGGTTAGCTTGGTTAGTAAACAGATACCATACTGTACTTTTAATGTAAACAGATAATATACTGTACTTCTACTGTAAACATATACTATACTGTAAGTATACTGTAAAAATATACTATACTGTACTTCTACTGTAAAAAAGATAATATACTGCACTTCTACTGTAAACATATACTATACTGTACTTATTCTGTAAACATATACTATACTGTACTTATACTGTAAAAGATAATATATTGTACTTCTACTGTAAACATATACTATACTGTACTTATTCTGTAAACATATACTATACTGTACTTATACTGTAAACATATACTATACTGTACATATACTGTAAACATATAATATAATGTACTTCTACTGTAAACATATACGATACTGTACTTCTACTGTAAACAGATACTATACTGTACTTCTACTGCAAACATATACTATACTGCACTTCTACTGTAAACATATACTATACTGTACTTATACTGTAAACAGATGCTATACTGTACTTCTGCTGTAAAAATATACTATACTTCTACTGTGAAAATATATTACTACACAGGACAGAATGTTGCTTACGGTTTACTCATCAGATATCTCTATACTCTGCATCCCACAGAGCCCTCTTCACTCGCTGGAGCGACTCAGAGAAACCAGTCTACACCATCCCTGGGGTGTCCCCGGCTATGATGCAGCTCATCATAGAGTACGCCTACACACGCTTTGTGCTGGTGACAGTAGAGAATGTGGAATAGCTTCTGGTGGCTGCAGACCAGCTTCGCGTCACTGGCATAGTAGGAGCGTGCTCTGACTTCCTAGAAGGCCAGCTGTCTCTGGAAAACTGTGTCGGCATCTGGAGGTTAGCGGACATCTACTGCTGCCCTGACCTGAGGCACAAGGCCCATCTCTTCATCGTGTGCCACTTTGAGGAGATGCTGTGCGTCTCACAGGAGTTTGTGGAGCTGTCCCTGCAGCAACTGGTGGACATCATCGAGAGGGATGACCTGAACGCGAAGAGCGAGGAGACGGTGTTCGAGGCCGTCCTCCGTTGGATCGACCACTCCCGTGAGGAGCGTAAAACACACATCCCTTTGCTGCTGCCCAAGGTAACTAATTGTATTACTGTGCATTACATTAAAACAACACTAGGTTCCCTAGTACAGTGGTTCTCAAACATTTGGGTCCAAACTGTTCCCTAGCAACAGAAACCGTCTACAACCGATGTCTAAGTTGTACCCGCTGTCTGCTTGTCTCTTCCCAGGTTTGCATGGGCTTGATGAGGCCTGACTACTTCAGGAACAACGTACAGAACAACCCTGTGGTGAGGGACAGCCACGACTGCAGGCCCGTCATCCTCAGCGTCCTGAACCCCCCTGGCTCCGACAGGCTCCCAAACCCCCTGATGCGTCCACACCTGCCCCAGGAGGTCCTATTGGCCATCGGAGACATTAGTGGAGGCATCCTGACCATGGATGCTTACAATATCCGAGCCGGTGGATGGATGGACGTGAGCGTTGAGGCGGAGAGTCCCCGGAGAGACCACAGCACCGCTTATCTCCACGGTCTGGTCTACTGCGTCGGCGGCATGGACAACTGGGCAGAGACTCTCAACAGTGTGCGCAGGTTCAACCTTGTCACTCGCAGCTGGCTGCAGGCGGCTCCCATGCACTCACGCCGCAGTGAGCTCAGCATGGTCGTGTTGGGCGGCTGTATCTACGCCATGGGAGGGTGGGACGGACACGTGGGACTGAACACCGCAGAACGCTACAACCCTGAAACCAACCAGTGGACAGTGATCTCACCCATGCTGGAGCACAGGAGCGGCGCCGGGGCAGCAGCCCTCCAGGGCAAGGTGGGTGGAACTGAGGGACACAGGGTGCTAGATGAACACAAGGAACGTTAGATCAGAAATCATAAAATATCTTTATTGCCAAGTAAGCTTGCACATACAAAGATTGTGTCTGGGTCCTTTGGTGCATCAACATTAACAGACAATTAAAGTAGAATGAAATCAAATGGAATATATAAACTAAATTAGAATATTCTTTCTTATTACAGGTTTACATCTGTGGTGGCTTCAACAGGACGGGGTGTCTGCTCACAGCTGAGTGCTACAGCCCAGAAACTGACCAGTGGACTCTGATCGCCCCCATGAGCAGCAGGCGTTTTGGAGTGGGAGTCGCTGCGTATGGAGGACACGTCTATGTGGTAGGTGCACACGGAGACAAATGCTTTATACTAGATATGTCTATAGTAGAGCTGGGCCGTTAACGGCGTTATCGTGCTGCTTAAACGCGATACTATTATCGCGCGATAATATAATTAATGCATTAATCTAATTTTTTTTTTTTTTTTACCTTTATTTACCCAGGGTAGGTTCGCTGAGCACAGGTGCTCTTTTTCAGGAACGCCCTGCTTCACATTCACACAGTTCCATTCACACCTGGGAGCTGCCCAGTACAACCACAGTTGACACCATTGGCCACTGAGCAACTCCACTGGAGCAGTTGATTTGCATTGACACCCAACGGGAAAAATATTATAGGCACTATAAGTAGACATCGCTACATAAAACAAGCTGGTCTGCCTGAGTGACTGGTGGAAGAAGGAGAAATAGAGACTGGACTGATTGAGTCAAGCCATGTCACATAGTTCAAGTTTGAAATGCTTCTTTCTGTTTTGCTCCTGAGAGTGTGCTAGATACTGTACTGGTAATATTATTTATTTGTGTTAACTTCTGAATAAAACAACTTATTAAACACAAGTACATCTTATTGAACATTATTTTGATATTTCATTACCAATTATCATAGCAAAACAGCTTTTTCAAACAGTCTGTAATGCATTTTGGAAACGGGAGATGGGCTCATGGTGTAATGGGCCACCTGGCCTGAGAAACATAAGGAGGAAAGAAAAAGTAAGGACTTACTTCTGGTCATTATTTGGGTAGAACACACATATTTTGAATGCCTTCGGCAGGTTTTTTTTTTTTTTTTTAGCCATTTTAATCTAGATTAATCTAGATTAAATACAGGATTGCAGATAGATTAATCTAGATTAAAAAATGTTATCTATGCCCACCTCTAGTCTATAGATATGTATCATTTGACTTGCAATGCTGCTGTGATGCCCTCATTTCCCTAAGTGGATTAATACAGTGTCTGCCTGCCTGAGCCACACACTAAAACATTCCTCTCATGTGTCCTGTCCTCAGGTGGGAGGGTGGGATGATGTAAACGTCCTGCGTAGCGCGGAGGCCTACAGCCCCTTGACTGACTCCTGGAGCACCCTGCCCAACATGCTCACCCCCCGCAGCCACTTTGGCATCGGGGTGTTGGACGACCTCCTCGTGGTCGGAGGCTACACTGATGACTTCAGCAACATCTCCAAGGTGGAGCGCTACGACCAGAGCAGCGACAGGTGGACTGTAGCCGAGGACATGAAGACCCAGAGCAGTGACATAAGCTGCTGCATAATGCATGGCCTGCCTAACATGAGCCACTACGCTGCTCCCCGTGGAGGAGGAGGAGGAGGAGGAGGAGGAGGAGGAGGAGGAGGAGGAGGAGGAGGAGGAGGAGGAGGAGGAGGAGGAGGAGGAGGAGGATTAGGAGGAGGAGGATGAGCAGGAGGAGGAGCAGGAGGAGGATTAGGAGGAGGAGGAGGAGGAGGAGGAGGAGGAGGAGGAGGAGGAAGAGGAGGAGGAGCAGGAGGAGGATTAGAAGGAGGAGGAGCAGGAGGAGGATTAGGAGGAGGAGGAGCAGGAGCAGGAGGAGCAGGAGGAGGAGGAGGAAAATTAGAAGGAGGAGGAGCAAGAGGAGGATTAGGAGGAGGAGGAGCAGGTGGAGGAAGATGAGGAGGAGGTGGAGGAAGATGAGGAGGAGGAGGAGGATTAGGAGGAGGAGGAAGAGGAGGAAGATGAGGAAAAGGAAGATGAGGAGGAGGCAGCAGGGGATCCATCTAAGAACCTTAAACATGTATTAGACCAAAAGAAATCCTAAGAAATTAATAAATTAAAGGTGGTGCATTTCTTTCTTCTAGTAATTCAGACAATATCGGTTTTTAGTTTGTGTAATGTAATGTAATATCTGTTTTTAGTTTGTGTAATGTAATGTAATATCTGTTTTTAGTTTGTGTAATGTAATGTAATATCTGTTTTTAGTTTGTGTAATGCAATGTAATATCTGTTTTTAGTTTGTGTAATAGTTTGTGTCGCAGATGGATGGTACACTGTTAGCTCCTAGAGACTACCGATAGCAGTACCGTGAACGTCGGAGCTTATCAATACTCTGTTTTTTTCTAATTTACTTTCGAACCGGGTTTCGGGGGGCATCCCTACTCCCTACGAACTAAGAGGAGTTTGTTATCACAGGCTGTAGAATGCAGGAAGCATTCTGTACACTGTACATTGGAATATTGACAAAGCCATACTTGGTAATTTACTGTACATTGGAGGGGGTTGGGTTAGGACATTTGCAGGGGCCAATTTCGAATTGCGAATTGATATATTTTCAGCCGAAAGCCGAAATGGCCTTTTCAACCATTTTCGGCCGATCATTTTCAGTGGCCGAATTTTCGGTGTATCCCTAATATATATATATAAATAACTGTATTTTACTAGTACCTTACTACTATGTGCTATGTTACTATCCGTATACTACTACCTACCATGCTAATATGTCTATTATACTATGCACTCAGGGTGTAACACTCAAGTTCAACACTATTTGACGAACAATGCCACTGACCATAAGCTGCCAGAGATGCACATCTCCTGCTGACCAGAAAACCACACACTTTTTCATTTAAAATGTATATGCGAAAGTTTCGTTTTCACTTCTAATTTGAAGATACGGATATATAGAACAATTTTGGCTTGAGTGTCAAGGAACCAGTTGAATTTAATAAAGATGTATCCAAAATGGCCACAATCGAAATCATGAATTCTTTAAAAACGTCTTAATGTTCACACAATTGCTGTGTTATATAATTTTGTATTGCTATTTTAAGTTAATACTGTCTGAGGAATCAACTGGAGTTCAAATATTGATGTTTTGAATATTCTGGTATGGCAAAAATCCCCTACAGACCCCAAGAAGTGCTGTATATTCTGTATTGTTTAATATAAATGCATTTTTTATTCCAATCCCGATTTGTATTTGAGATTCCCAAATCCCATCGGACTTGACTTCTTCGTGTCCCTCAGTGAGTGTAATGCCAGCATTCAACTGTATGCGCCACAGCGGTTTCTATCATCATCATCATCACCACCCACGCTATGCATAAAATATATAGGTCCGCGGAGAGGCACGCTGAGGAGGCCGTGCAAACTGCAATGGAATATGGGGCATCTCTCTCTCTTTACCTAATATTTTGATTCTATCCTGACATTTTTCAGTTGGAAGGGCAGTCTATATGCGTAAGGGCACTTTTTTTATGAGGCTCAAAAAGACAGGTGCTCAAGCACCCCTTGGGCTCTATGTGTGCACGTGCACACACCTCATGCGGCAACCGCTAAAACAATCACTTTAAACAAGATGTCACTTTAAAAAATAGAATCTTGGGCGCCCCCCAGTGGCGAACCACATAGAGCGCTGACTCCCGGACCCATCGTTATTTGCCGAATGTCTTCCCCTCACTCTGTCTCCCGTTCCTCCTCTCTCTCTCTCTACTGGACTGCCCAGTAGTAAAAAGCGATAAACGCTAAAAAAAAAATCTAAAAAAAAAATAATAATAGAATCTTTAGAAACACTTTAAAAGAAGGAGGTACTGTATGGTTTAGATACATTAAGAGTTAACATTGTAAATTGTAGATTGCATAGTAGTGTATATAAGAACCAGTTTCTCAGGAACCTAGCATGTCTTTTTTCACCATGCATATATTGTGTCTAATCTATTTAATTCTTTCTATGCCCATTTTATTCTATTTTATTATTGTATTTTGCACAATCAATGCGGGCATGACAACCCACATTTCGCTGTATGCCCTGGTATGTATGTGACAAATAAACCTCTTGATTCTTGATTGATTCTTGTGATCTGAAGAGTCTATGTGAGGGATCTTCTATGATTTTACGGGCCATTCTAAACATATTTGTAGTCTAACTTTTCCGGAAACGTTTGCTTGATTTTCCCGATGTCCCCAGGCGACGCCTGTCTCGAGCATTTTCTGCTGAATCTCAGGCGTCATTGACGACCAGAGAGAGAGAGAGAGAGAGAGAGAGAGAGAGACAGAAACAGCTGACGGGCGGTCCCTGTCTGACTGGGGACAGACGCCATCTTGGAAGGGGAATTCAATAGCGGGGCTTTAGGAGACGCTCGCGGAACTGCCGGGAAACGGCAGAGAAACTGAAGCTCTCGGTGGCGGCAGGGACGGTGCGCGCTTAGCGGACGAGTAATAATAACCTCAAACACACGAGACGGACCTGGAGGGAGAGGCACCTGGGAGGCTGTTTGTTGTCTCGTAACCTCTGACCTCTAAAGGAGCTGTAAGTGGTGTTTTTCTCTTGTTAGAATAAGTGGTCTACATGTTAAAATAATAGCTTTACATTCTGACAGCCATCACTGATATAGAGTGTCTGGTCAGTAACATGGGTCTCTCAGTCCCTCCGCTCTGCAGTAAACAGCCATCACTGATATAGAGTGTCTGGTCAGTAACATGGGTCTCCCAGTCCCTCCACTCTGCAGTAAACAGCCATCACTGATATAGAGTGTCTGGTCAGTAACATGGGTCTCTCAGTCCCTCCGCTCTGCAGTAAACAGCCATCACTGATACAGAGTGTCTGGTCAGTAACATGGGTCTCCCAGTCCCTCCACTCTGCAGTAAACAGTCATCACTGATATAGAGTGTCTGGTCAGTAACATGGGTCTCCCAGTCCCTCCACTCTGCAGTAAACAGTCATCACTGATATAGAGTGTCTGGTCAGTAACATGGGTCTCCCAGTCCCTCCACTCTGCAGGTAAACAGTCATCACTGATATAGAGTGTCTGGTCAGTAACATGGGTCTCCCAGTCCCTCCACTCTGCAGTAAACAGTCATCACTGATATAGAGTGTCTGGTCAGTAACATGGGTCTCCCAGTCCCTCCACTCTGCAGTAAACAGCCATCACTGATATAGAGTGTCTGGTCAGTAACATGGGTCTCCCAGTCCCTCACTCTGCAGTAAACAGCCATCACTGATATAGAGTGTCTGGTCAGTAACATGGGTCTCCCAGTCCCTCCACTCTGCAGTAAACAGTCATCACTGATATAGAGTGTCTGGTCAGTAACACGGGTCTCCCCAGTCCCTCCACTCTGCAGTAAACAGTCATCACTGATATAGAGTGTCTGGTCAGTAACATGGGTCTCCCAGTCCCTCCTTGGTGGGGGGTGGAGGATGTGGGGGGGGGGGGGGGGGGGGGGGGGGTGGTGTGGGCTGGAGGATGGGATGGGCAGTTGAATGTCAGGATATTTGGACTCAGAATACCTGAACACTGTGACTGACCCAAAACTAAGAAGATCCTTGACTAGGTACAGACTCAGCGAGCACAGCCTAGCCATCGAGAAAGGCCGCCATAGGCAGACCTGGCTCCCAAGAGAAGACAGACTGTGCACCCACTGCACACAAGAAGAGGAGGAAACCGAGCTCCACTTCTTTTTTTTTTTTTTTTTTTTTTTTTTTTTTTAGTGTAAATATTCTTTAATTTGTGTCAATGTTATAAAAATCCTATTGTATTCAACAAATTAATTATGATACACCACAATGTGCCCTTTCTCTCTATTCTAAATCTATGGCCTCGCGATTCCACGGCTGCGCAGTGCAGACAATATATATATATATATATATTTTTTTTTTTTTTCAAATAGTTTTTCTTTATTTTCCCTTTTCAACATGAAACAAGACAATACAATACAATAACAATACTAATAAACAAGACATCACAGGATAATAACAGTAATAATAATAATAATAATAATAATAATAATAATAATAATAACGACAATGACAAAACCATCAGTTAAATCAGAATAATGAAAAATAAAATAGTCATGTATAAATTAAATATATAAATTAATAAGAATATATATATATATATACATATACATACACACATACATATATATACATATATACATGCGTATACCCACATGTATGTACCATAAGGCGAGATTACTTGAGCACCCGTCATCTCCAGTATCGACAACCAAGGTCCCCACCCCGTGAGGACCCCAAATCCGGCGCCCCAGCGAGCCAGAGCATCATGCCTCTTTAACACTCCGATTCACCAAGACCTCGAATCAGGGGCCCCCACCAGTCCGAGACCGCGTCTTGTTTGCTTTTCTCATATTTTTATATTCAGAGTTAATGATATTGTTTACACTGTTCATTTTCTCATACGTATTTTTAAATAAACAATAATAAATAATAACAACAATGACAACAACAACATCATTGTTATACAACAGACAGGCCTCTTACGCGTCTGTTGTACAACTTCTTCCACTAGGGAAACCCACCTCCAAAAAATACACAACCGGGGATAGACATCCCAAGACCCCCGGCCCCCACCCCTCCCCCAACCAAACAGCAAAACCACCAATCGACACGGCCAGCGACAGCATGCGGATATATTCACATACTGCCACTAGCCGTATCAATCAACAGCCCCTCTGCTCAATCGAGAAAACAGCGGAGACCAAAGGTCCCGGAACATCCACCCCCGGCCGCGCTCCTCCAAGGTCAATCTCTCCAATGGAAGAAGCTGGGATATCTGATCTTGAAACATCTCAAAAGTGGGTGAAGAGTCATTTTTCCAAAACAGGAGAATACATTTCTTGGCAAAGTATGTTATAACAATCAGCAGTCTATATTTTTTTGGATCCATCTGGATCTCTGGTAATTCATTAAGTAAATAGGCACATGGGGACAAGTCAAATTCCGTTTCTAATACAGATTTTGTAAATAAATGAATACAATTCCAGAATCGTTTTAGTTTATCACAGTGCCAAAACATGTGTAGAAATGTTCCTTCGTTAGTTTTACATCTAGGACAGTTTATTGAATTATCTCTAGACATTTTATGCATTTTTATTGGAGTTAAATACAATTTATGGATAAATTTAAAATTTGCTTCTTTGATTTTGTTACTTGTAAATGGAAAGTGTATTCTATCACAAATATTTAGCCATGTATTTTCTACAAATTTCATGGTTAGGTCTGTCTCCCAGATCCTCAACAAAGGCAAAAAAGATGAGTGACATTCTTTGGAGAAGATGTCATAAAATTCACTAATTTTACCTTTAATTGTGGTCGATGACATTAGTATTTCTTCTATTTCATGTAATTCTAGTCTTAGTTTATTTTCTCTTCTCAGTATGTGTATAATGTTTCTCATTTGTAAATATTTAAAGAAATCAGTATTTGGGATGGCATATTCTGTTCTTAAATCCATAAATGATTTTAACTGCATATTTGTATGAAACAGGTCTTTGAATTTACTTATCCCCAACTGAGCCCATTTGAGTATATTAATTGATCTTAGATGTTTATCTAGATCAGGATTGTGATAGATAGGAGAGTATATAGAGGTACAATTGGTGATACCCAGTTTTTTTGAGCAGTCCTTCCAAGCACATAGTGTGTTAAAAACAGTGAAGCAATTACCTATGTTTCTTATCTTTTTAAATTGTTTTATAAATATGAGAGAGTCCAATGGTAACGGTTCAACAAATTTAGCTTCTAACTGAAACCACTGTGAATCCCGTCTTCCCAACGACCATGACAGTACATTTCTTAATTGGGCTGACCAAAAATAATGTTGGAGGTTGGGGAGACCGAGACCTCCCATGGATTCTGGTTTCATAAGTGTCAATAACTTTATCCTAGGCATTTTGTTGCACCAAATAAATTTAGAGATGGGTCTATTCATAGATTTGAAAAATTCTGTAGATAAGTAACATGGTAACATTTGAAAAAGGAAATTTAGTCTTGGAAGGACGTTCATTCTTATTACATTTATTCTTCCCAGCAGAGATAATGGGAGCGTGGACCATTTACACAGATCAGTTTTTATCTTTTCTATAAGAGGACAATAGTTTTCCCTGTACAAGTTATCTAGTTGCGGTGTAATGTTTATTCCCAAATATTTAAACCCTTCTGGAGACCAATTAAAGGGATATGTTTTATACATCGTTTCGGTTGGGGTCATATGCAGGAGACAAGCATTTGATTTATTAAAGTTTAACTTATATCCAGAGTATTTTCCAAATTGTTCTATTTCGTTATATAAGTGTGATAAGGACTGTTCTGGGTCTTTTATGTATAAAATAATGTCATCTGCGTATAAGGATATTTTATGTTCCTCCTTATTCATTTTCAGTCCTTTAATGTGAATATTGTCTCGTACACATGACGCCAGCAATTCAATCACCATCGCGAAGAGTGAACTCGACAGTGGGCATCCTTGTCTTGTCCCTCTCGTTAGTGTAAAAAAATCAGAGGAAGCTCCATTGGTAATGACAGCTGCTTTAGGATTTTTATAGATTGCTTTAATCCAAGCGATAAAGTTTGGTCCCATATTAAGCTTGTCAAGTATAGAAAAAAGAAAGTTCCATTCAACCCTATCGAAGGCCTTCTCTGCGTCCAGTGATAGGAGCAGAGAAGGGCTCCGACTGGTGTCCAAATGGTTTATTACATTTAAAAGTCTCCTTATATTGTCAGCAGAATATCTCCCTTTTATGAAACCCGATTGGTCTGGATTAATCAATTTAGGCAAAATATCTTCTAGTCTTTTTGCTAATAATTTGGTTATAATCTTGTAATCGTGATCTAAAAGACTAATAGGTCTATATGATGAACAATTTAAAGGATCTTTGCCACTTTTGTGCAATACTGTGATATGTGCTAGGTTCATTGATTGAGGGAGTATTCTATTGTGACAGAAATTATACATCATTGCCATAAAAATGGGATGAAGTTCAGTCCAAAATTCTTTATAAAATTCAGCAGAAAAACCATCTGGTCCTGGGCTTTTATTTATGGGCATTAACTTAATTGTGGCCAGAACCTCTTCTTTTGTAAATGATGAGTTAAGATATTGCTGGTCTAATTCAGACAATTTTGACAATTTCTTATTTTGTAAGTACTGGTCCAGTTGTTCTTGTGAATGAGAACTTTGAGATTTGTAAAGTGTATTGTAGAATTCAAAGAAAGCTTGATTAATCTCTTTAGGTTGATATGTTATATTATCATTGAGATTAATTGCTTTAATAGTTCTTTCAGTTTGTTCTTTCTTTAATTGATGGGCCAGTAATTTACTTGGTTTATTGCCAAATTCGTAATGCTTTTGTCTAACGTAATTCATTTTTGTTGTAATTTCGTTTGAAATATTAAGGTTTAATTTGGCCCTGGCCACAATTAATTGTCTCCAATTGTCCTCTGTAGACGCTGTCTTATGAAGTGCTTCACATCTTATTACTTCTCTCTCAAGTTCTTGTGCTTGTGCTCTTTTTACTCGCTTTTTAAATGAACCATATGAAATTATTAGTCCTCTTAAAGTGGCTTTTGCAGCCTCCCAGATAATGTTAGGGTCAATGAGGGGGTCATTATTTTCCTTTATGTAGTTTGTAATCCATGTTCGCGTTTTTACTTTAAATTCTTCATCTTGGAGTAATGAATTATCAAATTTCCATTGTTTGGTGAACGAGTTGTTCCTATTAAACTGAATAGTCATGCATATTCTGGCATGATCTGATAAAATGATTGGGCTAATTTCACATTCCTTTATCATGTATATATATTTTGAGTAAATAAAGGCATAGTCTATTCTACTATATGAGTTATGTACATTTGAGAAGAAGCTGTAGTCTTTAATGCCTGGATGTAATTCACGCCAGACATCAATTAGGCCACTTTCTGCACATAACCCTTGAAGAACTTTTGAGGATTTGGAGCTATGGTTAGTTTGACTAGACTTATCCAATGCTGTCATTGTCAAATTAAAATCTCCCGCCATCACTCCAAAACCTTTACAGTTTTCATTGAACAGCAACACCATGTCAGACATAAATGTGGGTTCATCGGCATTGGGGGCATAAATGTTCAAAAAAGTAATGGATGTTCCCCAAATGCAGCCTGACACCAAGACAAACCGTCCGTTTGGGTCTGTAATTGTTTTTTCTACTGTAAATGGTATTGTTTTGTTAATCAAAATAGCCGTTCCCCTGCTATGACTTTTATATGATGAGAAATAGACCTGACCTACCCATTCTCTTTTTAACTTTGCGTGTTCAGTGTCTGACAAATATGTTTCTTGTAAAAAAGCCACATCTACTTTGTTTTCTTTTAAAAGGGATAACATTTTTTTCCTTTTAATAGGATTTCCCAAGCCTTTAATGTTCCACGAATTTATAATTATATCTGACATGGTAGTTGGTACAATCTTTGAGGAGTATCTATGATTGTATACATTTGCCTCGAAAATATTGCCATTGCTTTTATTAATAAACATGACCAAAAAACATAGAACACAAAACATACATAGAATACACATACATAGAATAAAAAGCATACATGAAATACATCAACCCACCCCAGCCATGGTTTTCTGAACCACGACATTTACCCCCTTACTCCTAGTAGGCCATAGAGAAACAATAATGGAAAAAACAAAATAACTGAAAAAGAATTAAATCTTTCTTATATTGGCCCCTGGAGCTCTTGTCTTCAGTGTAATAACTTCCTTTTATTTATATGTATTTCTCTTTACACCCCCTCCCCTCTTCACTTCCCCCCATGTTGTTAAATATGAGTTGGTCACCTGATATTACTGAATGGTGAGGGGTGTTTCTTATTAGGCAGACTTTTTTTTTCTTTTTTTTCTTATACTGTTGAGAGTTCTCCTCTCCACATACTTTTTACCATTCAGTCATTGTGACCTTCTAATGTTTGAGAGAAAAATATCAGTGCAAAACAGATGCATGTTAAATTCGTGCCATTCCTTGTACCCCCCTCCCTTCCTTTAGTCATGGTATCGTCCGTATGACGTCACACGTTGTTGCAGGAAGTACCGCTGCCAGACAGTAAATATACACATTGAGGAGAAAAGAAAGAACAGCCGATCGCGACTGTATTGGCAAATCAATACCCCTTCCTCTGGGGTTTCAAAGTCAAGTGATTTGTCCGTATTATAACAGTCATAATGAGGGGGTGCAAACAAAACAAAAAAAAACGTAAATGTCATCTTCTTACCTCCACCATGGGTAACGGTTTACGAGGCAAACCTCAGTCCAGCTCGTCGGCGAATGATTCTGCCTCTTTTGGATCGTCAAACAGGACAATTTTGTTTTTATAGAGGATTCGAAGCCGGTGAGGGTATGCAAATCCTCGAAACATGCCCTTTTCGATGAATATCTTGGTCATCCGGTCGAATTCTCTGCGTCTTCGACGTACCTCTGTGGGCAGGTCCTGGCGAATGGTGAGTTTGGCTTCCCCCTCTGTGATTGTAGATTTCTTTGCTGCTTGTAGGATCAGCTCTTTGTCCCCGATTCGTAAAAAGCGGATTAGGACTGGTCTGGGATATTTCCCAGCGTGTGGTTGTGATTGTGGTCGCGCTGGGCGAAACACTTGTTCCAGGTCGAGTGTTTTTTCCAATGAAAGCTTGAGCCAGTTGGGTAGTTTTTGCTGAATGTACTCAGGTAGAGTTTGGTCACCCTCCGATTTCTCTGGAAGCCCCAGTAAAACCAGATTTTTCCTCCTCCCTCTGTTTTCCAACTCATCCGTTTTCATCTCCATTGTTCTCAATGTCTTTTCGGCTCGGTGTAACTCTCGCTGGGTTGTTTGCAGGTTGTCCTCTAGTGCAGAAATCCTCTCTTCCGCCTCATCCAGGCGCTGCTTGTGTTTGTCGACTGCTTTGTTTGTTTTAGTCAGTCCTTCTTTAATCGCCGATACTTGGTTTGTCACCTTTTCCAGACGAGTATCGATACCGTCTAATCGGCCCAATATTGCAATGCGTTGAGATTTTAACTCCGACATAATTTCGACCAGCGTGGGGTCATTGTCTGTTTCAATTGTTTGGCCGTCGACGTCGACATCTGGTTTGTTTCGCTGGCCTTTCCTTGTTGTTGCCATCTTGCAAATCACCACGTTTTATCAAAAGCCTTTACTTAATTTAAGTTGAAACAAAATTATTGAAATTTGTCCTTGAGTGGAGGTAAGAATTGCAAATTTAATCACTGAGACAGTGTAGAGCTCTTAGTTCAGGCAGCCATCTTGTTTCCCAGCAGCCTCATCCTTCCTGGATGAGCTCCACTTCTTAACAACCTGCCCACTATACCAAGACATCAGAGACATATACTTCAACCTGCCCACTATACCAAGACATCAGAGACATATACTTCAACCTGCCCACTATACCAAGACATCAGAGACATATACTTCAACCTGCCCACTATACCAAGACATCAGAGACATATACTTCAACCTGCCCACTATACCAAGACATCAGAGACATATACTTCGACCTGCCCACTATACCAAGACATCAGAGACATATACTTCGACCTGCCCACTATACCAAGACATCAGAGACATATACTTCAACCTGCCCACTATACCAAGACATCAGAGACATATACTTCAACCTGCCCACTATACCAAGACATCAGAGACATATACTTCAACCTGCCCACTATACCAAGACATCAGAGACATATACTTCCCACAAATTGCAAACACCCAAAGAAACTTTGAAAACATGGAAAATAACTCAAAACTCCCATACCTACTGGGAGAAATACAACAATGTGCAAACACAGGAGATTTGTGAGCTGCTGTGACAAGAAAAGGACATCCAATGGAATACAACCACCATAAAGACTGTCAACCATACAAGAAATTCCTTCTGTAATGTACTGATTTCTTCTGATTTATCTGTTTGATTGGTTTGTTTGGCAATGTAAACGTATGTTTCCCACGTCAATAAAGCCCATTTGAATTGATAGACAGAGACAGAGACAGAGACAGAGAGAGAGAGAGAGAGAGAGAGAGAGAGAGAGAGAGAGAGAGAGAGAGAGAGAGAGAGGGAGATAGAGAGGGAGAGGGATAGAGAGGGAGAGGGATAGAGCAGTGATTCCCAACCTGGGGTCCGCGGACCCCCTGGGGTCCGCCAGGGGGCGCAGGGGGTCCGCCAGACCACAGATGATTTGAGGTCTTTTTTTTAAAAAAAAATTTTTGATTTTTTTTTTGATTTTTTTTTTGATTTTTTTTTTATCATCAGAAGCATGAATAGTCTCTCCACTACAATAAAAAATAAAGATAAATAAATAAACATCTAGACATGATTTTTGAACGTTAACAGTATGGCTACCGGGTAGCCGCTAAAACGCGAATCAGTTGACTGTATCACTTTCTGTAGCTAGCCTAGCACGCTAGTTAACTTTCTCTGCTCGTCTGCAGTCATCCGCCAGAGGCGAAAATGTGTGACAAACGAAAAGGAGATGACGGCAGCTCATCTGCAAAAAAAGTTAGGACCTACAGCAATCGCGAAAATTACATCACCATGGGCTTCACTGAGGGACCAGACAAACGACCTGAGTGTGTGATTTGTGGAGAAAAGTTGGCAAACTCGAGCCTGAAGCCCAGCAAGCTGAAGAGACATCAGGCGTCTAAGCACCCAGAAACCGTTGGGAAGGATCCAGACTTTTTTCGGAGGAAAGAACAGTCTCTCAAGGCGAACAAGCCTGTTGATGTTAGAGTAGCGTGGAGCAGGGGTGGCAGTGATTTACAGAAGGCTACCGAAGCCTCCTTTGAGTGTTCGCTTTTAATTGCAAAAGCAAAGAAACCGCACAATATTGGCGAGCAGCTCATCAAACCAGCCTGCATCAAAATGGTTTAGAAACTGTGCGGCCCACAGGTGGCGGATAAACTAAAATCAGTACCACTCTCGAACAATGTAGTGAAAGACCGAATTGATAAGATGTCAAGTGATTGCGAGCAGCAGCTGTCAGAAAAGCTTAGAAAGGGTCCATTTGCCATACAACTTGATGAAACTACAACTGTCGCAGACGAGGCTGTGCTCATCGTTTATGTGCAATATATTGAAAATGAGGATCTGAAGCAGGACATTCTCATGTCAGTCAACCTTACTACCAGGATATTTTTACTGCAGTGGATTCTTACTTCATTCAACATAAATGCAAACCGTTCACCATTAGGGCCTGATTTGAGAGGATGAATACAGGATTTGAATATTGGCCAAAATTTTTAAATACATATGGTGCAAGATTAGATTTGTTGATTGAAGGCACAAGTCAAAGAAGCATAGTGGGTCTAATTATGATGCATATGCCTGTGTATAAGCAGTTTGTTATTAAAATGACAAAAAAAAGGTATTAAACCCAGCTAGGACAGATTCTCTCTGCTACTGATTGGAATTTCCTGTCTCATATTTAGTTTAATTTGTTGCATTGATTTGTTCCATAAATGCAAACCGTTCACCATTAGGGACTGATTTGAGAGGATGAATACAGGATTTGAATATTGGCCAAACATTTTGAAATGCATATGGTGCAAGATGAGATTTGTTGATTGAAGGCACAAGTTAAAGAAGCATAGTGGGTCTAATTGTGATGCATATGCCTGTGTATAAGCAGTTTGTTATTAAAATGACAAAAAAAAGGTATTAAACCCAGCTAGGACAGATTCTCTCTGCTACTGATTGGAATTTTCTGTCTCATATTTAGTTTAATTTGTTGCATTGATTTGTTCCATAAATGCAAACCGTTCACCATTAGGGCCTGATTTGAGAGGATGAATACAGCATTTGAATATTGGCCAAACATTTTGAAATGCATATGGTGCAAGATGAGATTTGTTGATTGAAGGCACAAGTCAAAGAAGCATAGTGGGTCTAATTGTGATGCATATGCCTGTGTATAAGCAGTTTGTTATTAAAATGAAAAAAAAAAAGTATTTTATGGTATCTTATTAGGAGGGGGTCCGCAAATTTCATCAGAGATGTTTGGGGGTCCCTGGGGGGAAAAAGGTTGGGAACCACTGAACTGGGATAGAGAGATAGAGAGAGAGAGACTGAGAGAGAGACTGAGAGAGAAAGAGAGAGGGAGAGAGAGAAAGAGGGGAGAGAGAGAGAGAGAGAGAGAGAGAGAGAGAGAGAGAGAGAGAGAGAGAGAGAGAGAGAGAGAGAGAGAGAGAGAGAGAGAGAGAGAGAGAGAGAGAGAGATTTGATTTTTAAACACAACTTTATTTTCTCACTCAGCAATCAACAATACATCAGAATGTATACTGCAAAAAACAGAACAGCAACTCAAATCAAGAAAAATAAGACAAACTTCACATCAGAACAAAGCCAAAAACCAACTCCAACTCCTCCACAACTGTACACAACACCCACTTGTAACACCATATCATCTCAAACTCTGCTACATTGCTGGTCAACTTGTAAAAATGAAAATCCGTTCGTAACCTTGCCTTTACCATACCTCTAAACAAAATAGTGGTATCTACCAGCACTGAATCCTCAATCTTTTTCCTCCTACTTAGATAAATGGCCATTTTTGCCTGACCCAGCAGGAAGTTAAAGAGCTGACATTTTAACCTCCTCTTCCTGCTGTACCTGAACCCCAAAATAAACATCTCTGGAGTAAGATGTTCATCAAACAGCACAAACATGCGGGTCAGGAACTGAAAAAAAACCAAGAGCCTGTCACACTTTAAAAAACAGTGAAAAACTGTTTCCCTCTCTGTGCAGAAAGGACAGGTGTCTTCAACATCAGAATTAATCACAGAGACAAAAGCGTTCACAGCAACTGCACCATGTAAAATTCTCCATTGTAAATCCCCAACCCTTTTAGTTAACGGTGGTTTGTACAGTGCTCTCCACTCAGGCCTCTGAGCCTCCTGTAGGCCCAGATGAGCTCTCCATGGAGTGTCAACCCTATCCTTCAGCCTGTTTTGGTTCAACACTTTAACACACAGGTAGTACATAGCTTTGCCCACCATGGTGCTCAGCCTGCAATCAGCAGCACTGCTCACCTCTAACAAGTTCAAGTTCAAGTTCTTTAATAGTTGTCATACAGAAGTACAGAATACTTTCATACAAAATGCTTCTTACTGTTACGCTCCAGAGACTGTGCTAGACAAGATAGTATCAAATAACATAATAACATAATATAGCATGAATTTAGAAGAAGAATGAGGTCACAGTTGTTCGGTATAGACATATGTACAATGTTCTGAGTTACCATATAATATACAATACACAATACTATGCAGTGTACTAATGTACAGTACTATCTAGTGCAAAGCAGAAATGGGATGAGGTACAATTTTAGGTACAATTTACAGTAAGGTGTACGAGTTGTAGTGCAATCCTTCATCCATAAATATAAAGTGTGGGGAGTGGGTGCTACAGTGTGTTTGTTTAAAGTGGGTGTGTGCTATAAAGTGTGTGTAGTGGGTGCTACAGTGTGTTTGTTTAAAGTGAGTGTGTGCGTGTGGATGTGTGTGCTATGTGTGTTTGGTGGTTGTTGTTGTGTAGTGTTCATTCATTGTTCGTTTAGCAGCCTGATGGCCTGGGGATAGAAGCTACTTCTGAGTCTTTCTGTGCTCGCCTTGAGACTCCTGTGTCGCTTGCCTGACGGCAGCAGTTCAAAGAGGCAGTTGTTCGGGTGGCTCGAGTCCTTAATAATTCTCTTAGCCTTCCCCTTGCAACGCTTGTTGTAAATGTTCTGGAGAGTGGGGAGCCCCCCTCCAATTGTGCGTTCGGCTGAACGTGTCACTCTTTGTAGTCTGCTTTGGTCTTTTGCAGTGCTATTCCCAAACCAGGAGGTGATGTTGCCGGTCAAGATGCTCTCTATTGTACATGAGTAGAAGTTCTTAAGGATCTTCTGGCTGACTTGGAACTTCCTTAGGCGCCTGAGGAAGTAGAGGCGTTGTCGTGCCTTCTTCACCACACTGTTAATGTGTATGGTCCATTTCAAGTCCTCGGATATGTGGGCTCCGAGGTACTTGAAGCTGTTGACTCTCTCAACCGGTGCCCCGTCGATGCTGAGGGGGCTGTAGTCCTTGACCCCCGACCTCCTGAAGTCCACAATCATCTCCTTTGTTTTGCTGACGTTCAGGGAGAGGCTGTTTTCCTGGCACCATCCCGCCAGGACCTTGACCTCTTCCAGGTAGGCCCTCTCGTCGTTGGCAGAGATCAGGCCCACCACCACTGTGTCGTCAGCAAATTTGACGATTGTATTGCTACTCCGCTGAGCCACACAGTCGTGTGTGTACAGGGAGTAGAGGAGGGGACTCAGAACACAGCCCTGGGGGGCCCCTATGTTGAGGGTGATGGATGAGGAGGTGCAGTTGCCTGCTCTCACCACCTGGGGTCTGCCAGTCAGGAAGTCCAAGACCCACTGGCAGAGGTCATAGCCCAAGCCCAGGTCCCTGAGCTTGGCTATGAGTATGGAGGGGACTATGGTATTGAATGCCGAGCTGTAGTCGATGAATAGCATTCTCACATAGTTCCCCTGCCTCT
Organism: Notolepis coatsorum; assembly: GCF_963971535.1. Lineage (NCBI taxonomy): Eukaryota > Metazoa > Chordata > Actinopteri > Aulopiformes > Paralepididae > Notolepis > Notolepis coatsorum. The sequence continues at coordinate 76,543 of NW_028172124.1, forward strand.
TGTCCAGGTGTGATGCTGCTGTGTGCAGCACATGGGATATGGCGTCCTCCGTGGACCTGTTGGGGCGGTATGCAAATTGCAGGGGGTCCATGTTGATGGGGAGGGAGGAGCAGATGTAGCCCTTTACTAGCTTCTCAAAGCACTTCATGGCTATGGAGGTGAGAGCTACAGGGCGGTAGTCGTTGAGGCAAGCAGGCTTGGATTTTTTGGGTACAGGGATAATAGTGGACTTCTTCAGGCAGGTGGGGATGACAGCCTGTTCTAAGGACAGGTTAAATATGTCAGTGAATACTGGGGCCAGTTGGTCGGCACAGACTTTTAGGACGCGGCCGGGGATGCCGTCCGGACCTGCTGCCTTCCTGATATTCACTTTTTTAAAGGTCCGCCTCACCTCATGCTCTGTTACCCTGAACACTGCGCCTCCATCAGCAGCCGACCCCCCCCCCCCCCATTGCCGAGGCTTGTGAGCTGGTGTTGTTATTACCAGCATCAAACCTCGCATAGAAGGTATTGAGGTCGTTTGCTAAGGAGATGTCATTGTTCAGTTTGAGGGAGGCGCCTTTGTAGTCTGTCATCGTTTTGAGCCCCTGCCACATAGCTCTAGAGTCAGCTTGTTCAAACTGGAGTTCAATTTTATCCCTGTAGCGCCGTTTGGCCTCTGACACTGTCCTCCTTACGTTGTGTTGCGCCACCTTGTGGTCATTCATGTTGCCTGCCACTAGGCCGTCATTGTATGCTTTGGTGCGCTCTCTCAGAGCTTCACGGACGGATTTGTCTACCCAGGGTTTTTGATTTGGGTAAACTTTCATTTTGGTAGTGGGGATTGTTTCTTTCACCCTAGTACAGACATAGTCCAGCACTTTCTCCGTGTAGGCATTAATGTTATCTGTGTCGCGGAATACAATCCAGTCTGTGTTGTGGAACACTGACCGGATCGTATCCTCTGACGTCACATCCCATTTCTGCACCTCTCGCGAGACTACGGGAGTACTTTTAATTCTTTGTCTGTACTTTGGTGTAAGGAAAATGGATGCGTGATCTGACTTGCCAAAGCCACTATCAGAATGAGCCTTGTAGCCACCTTTAAATTGCGTGTAACAGTGATCTAGGATGTTACCGCCTCTGGTGTTGCAAGTCACATGCTGGTAGAAATCAGGCAATACCTTTCTCAGATTGGCGCTATTGAAATCTCCCAGTACTAAAATGGCGGCGTTAACGTTCGTCGCTTGTATATTATTTACCTCGTCGTGTAGTCTGGAGAGCGCGGCGTTGTTGTTGGCTTGCGGTGGAATATACACTCCGACCAGGACGATCGCCGTTAACTCCCTCGGGAGGAAGAAAGGACGACACTTGATGGTTATATATTCCAGTTCTGGGGAGCAGTAGTTGGATAATTCCTTCACATTCGTTGGATCACTCCAATTTTTGTTAAACATGAAGGCAATACCTCCACCACGTTGTTTACCGGACTCTGATTGTGTCCGATCCTTCCTATGGATAAAGAAGTGATCCGTTGGTTGAATCGCGTGATCTGGAACCTCCGGTGTTAGCCAAGTTTCGGTGAAGCAAAGGACATTGCAGTCCCTAACGTCTCTTTGATATTGAATCCTTGCTCGGATGTCATCCAGTTTATTGTCTATTGATTGTACATTGGCTAGCAATATACTGGGAAGTGGTGTACGGTGTCGTCTGGATCTCAGCCTGTTTCGGATCCCAGACCTTTTTCCTCGACGTCTTTTCCTGGGGTCTAGGAACAAAGGATCCGGTCCTAGTCTCCGGAGGATTTCTTCCGGCCATTGATGTGGTTCGGAAAGTTGATTCAGCGAGTAATCCAGTTGGTAAGTTTCCCGTAATCCAATGTCAATGATTGACTGACGGTCATACACATATAATGCACCAACAGTTGGTGCAAATAAAACTCCTAATACTATAAAAATTAACAAAATAAAGCACAGTCTCGTCGGAGCGATCAGAAAGGCAGCCATCACAGCAGCGCCATAGAGTGTCCATCCATCAACCATCACATTTAAAAATAGGGATAAGTTTCACCTCAGGAAAAGAATCATTTACAGCAGGCAATAACTGACCATTACAATAATCAACACACATTTCCAGTTCATTATCAGTCAACTGCTGTTTCCAGCCTCCCAATAGGCGGCCCATCACCCTGACAGACCTTGTGCCCAGCTGTGAGGCCAGACCGGCAGCATTATCAAAAAGGGGACCGCACACCTCCAGCACATTACCCAACGTGAACATCTTCGCCTCACACAGCTTTTGCCTCAGTGCTGGCTCGGCCCCACCCTGAAAACGAGTCCCATGAACCACCGGCTCCCTCAGAAGCCAGTACAAAGAGCCACCGTCCTTCAGTCTCTCTTTCATAAACAAGCCCCACACTGTGAACAGTCCCTTGTAGAAACGGGGCAGGTTTTTCATTGTACAACCCTTTAAATCCATGAGAAACATCGGCTCAGCCAGACTTAGCCCACCACACCGCTCCAGTATGGCTCGAGCCACAGGTCTCCAGACCAGATCAGCCGGTCCTGTCAGGAGTCTCTGAATGAAACGGAGCCTGAACGCAGCTCCCCTACTTGCCAAGTTGACAAGCCCCTGTCCCCCTTCCTCCTTGGGCAGGAAAAGGACGCTCTGCGGGACCCAGTGCAACCGGTCCCAGAAGAAGTCCACCATCAACCCCTGCACCTTAGACAGTAGGTTCAGTGGCGGGTCCGTACATGTTAGCCGATGCCACAGCATGGAGGACACAAGATTGTTGATAATAAGGACCCGACCTTTCAGCGACAGTTTTGGAAGAATCCATTTCCATCGCTTCAGCCGGCCCTCCACTTGCTCCACCACACCGTCCCAATTCTTGGAAGAAAATACCTCATCCCCAAGATAAATCCCCAAGTACTTTAGGCCTCCCCTCTTCCAAGTCAGGCCTCCAGGTAACACAAGTCCATCAATTGGCCCTTTACCCACTGCTAAGGCCTCACTCTTCTGCCAGTTCACCCTAGCAGAAGAGAGAGTACCAAAAGCCCTCACATTTGAATGTACAATATTAATATCGTGCTGGGACTTTACCATAATCATGACATCATCAGCATATGCAGACAGTTTGAATTTTATGTCACAACCCGGAAAAGAAAAACCCGACAAATGAGTCCTTAATCTGTGTAACAGCGGCTCTATGGTCAGACAGTACAACATTCCTGATAAAGAACAGCCCTGTCGGACTCCCCTCTGAACCTCAAAAGGCGCACTTAAACCACCGTTAATCTTAAGTACACTCTCAATGTCTCTGTACAAGACCTGGATCATAGCTATAAGCCCAGAGCTGAAACCAAAAGCCTGCATTGCTTTCCACAGGTACTGATGTTCAACTCGGTCAAAAGCCTTTTCTTGATCTAGAGAAATCAGACCAAGTTCACAACCCAAAACACCAGAGAGGTCCAAAACATCTCGAATCAACGTAATGTTGTCAGATATCAACCTGCTGGGCACACAGTAGGTTTGGTCCACATGGATGACCCGCTCCATCACCTTCCTCAGTCTCATTGCCAGTACCTTTGAGAGCACTTTATAATCGGAGCAGAGTAAAGACACTGGACGCCAGTTCCTGATGTTCTGTAAGTCTCCCTTCTTGGGCAGGAGAGTGATGACCGCTCTCCTACAGCTCAGAGGCAGCCTCCCCTTTCTCAGACTATCACTGAGGACACTCAAAAGATCCTCACCAATCACAGACCAGAGAGACTTGTAAAAATCAACCGGGAGACCGTCAATCCCAGGCGCCTTCCCACTCTGCATGCTCTGCAAAGCCTCTAGCAGCTCTTGGCCTGACAGCTGTGCTTCCAGCTCTGCGCCGTCCTCAGCTGAGACTCTAGGGAGGCCCTCAAAGAAGGACCGTGCCACCTCCGGCTCTTCTTGGTACTCAGTTCTATAGAGCTCTTTGTAGAAACCAACCGCACACCGACGGAGGTCGGCTGTCTCATGCAGCATCTGCCCAGTGTCTGACCTCAGAGAGTGTAGCAGCCTCTTTTGGCCATTCTTGCTCTCCAAACCAAAGAAAAAGTGAGACGGAACATCCATCTGGACCACGTTTTGAAAACGGGATCTAACCAGAGCGCCCCTAGCAGAGATACCCAGCAGGTCAGACAGAGCTGATTTTTTCCTTTTGAAAACTTCAATATGTTCTCTTTCTCCAGTGGAGCCTGCCAACTCCTGCATCTCCATCACTTCTCTCTCCAGAGCTCTCATAGATCTGGCCATGTCTCTTGTAACATTGAGAGTGTACTGTAGGCAAAGCTGTTTTATATGTATTTTACCTACATCCCACCACTGTTGCAGTGAACTAAAGTCACGTTTAGTTTGCCTATAGTCAGCCCAAAAAGAACCAAAAGCATCCTTAAAACCATTGTCAGCCAACAGAGAGACATTAAAGTGCCAATATGCACTTTTACACTTTACATTTTTTATAAAAATAGAACACTGGACAAGGGAGTGGTCAGATAAACCCACCGGACTTATGGAACAGCTTGTGACCACACTCATGTGATGTTCAAAACAATACAAACGATCAAGCCTGGCTAACGATAAATAATTATCCCTGGAATGAGCCCAGGTATACTGCCGCTGATTACTGTGGAGATATCTCCAAATATCACACAGTTCAATGGTTTCAACCAGTCGTATTAGACAGGCTTTAGAAGCCGCATGCGGCTCCTGATGATTCCTGTCCAACACGGGATCTTCAGTGCAGTTAAAATCACCACCCACAAACAGATACTCCTCACTACTACAAGCACTAAGAGTATCTTTTAATTTATCCAAAAACAATAACCTTTCCAACCCCACCGTTGGAGCGTATACATTTACAAAACACATCTTTACATTTTCAAATACAGCACAGAGTTTAAGCAACCTGCCTGGAATGATCTCATCAACAACACATGAAGCAGGTAGAAAATCCCTAGAAAAAAGAAAACCAACTCCCCCACTACTACTACTCTTATGACTGAAGAAAGCTCCCCCACCCCACTCCCTCTTCCAGTCAGATTCATTTTCAACCGTGCTGTGAGTTTCCTGAAGAAAAGTAACATTTAGTTTCTTGCCCCTGATCAGGCTGTACAGGGCAGCTCTCTTACCATCTTCTCTAGCACCATTAACGTTTAAAGACCCCAGTTTAAATTCACACATGTTTAGTATACAGCACAGCAGCAACCAAACAATAGCAAAAAAACACATTAGGCCTATACATCATCAGGACCAACAGCCTGCTCATTGATTTTTGCTCTGACTCTTGATAATATTTTCTTTAAGCGGAATCCCTCTTGGTGAGAGAAAAAAGGTAGCCCTGCGTCCTCCCCACTCCTCATGTGTATTGTGACAGAATCATGAAACTTCCTTAAATCAGGGAAAAGTTCCTCTAATTTAATAGATTTACCTTTGGTATCTTTCAAAAATGTTTTTATCTGTTCGAAAGAGAACTCAGGCTGTGATAAATCACTCAAGAGCACATCCTCCTCTTCCTCACTGCTGTTACTACTGTCCTGTGACTGTGCGTCCTGTCCTCTCTTTCCTGAGCCTTGCCTCGTTTGAGAGGGGGCGGGGCTCTGCTCCTTCCTAGCTGCCTTCGCGTCCTGCCCACTAGTAGCCCTCGAAGTAGCCCTGCTTTTCCTCTTTCGTACAACTTTTGAAACATCCATCTCCGTCTCATCCTCCTCAACCAGTACAGACTCCGCTATCCTGGTTGCTGTACTCTCTAAATCCTCTCTCACTTCGACCTGAGTATCACTGTTCAAATCAATTAGCAGATTCCCCTGAATAGTGCTGATGCTTTGCGCGGCTTGCGCCTGCACAACATTTCCCCCGCTCTCTCCACTGTGTACCTGCGCTTTTGCAATAATTGCAACTGGCCTCTCACTCACACTTGTTTGCGCTGCTGTGCGTGTAACAGTAGGTGTACTCGCTGCAGTGCGGGCAGCTGCCGAAGGCTTATTCGCTGCTGGCTGACTGCTATCTGCGGTCTTTGTAGCCTCCGCGCCAGCAGTCGGCTGTTCACCCCTTTTCGCTGGGCACGCACGAATTAAATGATTCTCTTCCCCGCATCCAAAGCATTTCATTCTGCCTGAGCTCACATGAATGTCGTAGTCAAAATCGTCCAGCCTGAATTTGAAAACTAAACTCAGTTCCTCATCTTTCTTCTTCAGAATCATATGCACTTGTCTCCTAAAAGACACGACATGTTTAACGTGACGCGAGGTCCCCCCGAGAGAGAACATTGTAATCGGTGAAACTAACTGCCCGTGTCTTGACAGTTCTTTCTCCAAAAGTCCATTTTTCAAAAACGGGGGGACATTAGATATTATAACACGTTTGGCTGGGTTCGGGGGGGTGACGAGTGGAAACACCGTAGTAAGCGTCTCCCGAATCACCACTCCACTTTCCACCATCTGATTCACTTTAACGGTAGAATCAAGGAAAATTACGACTGCCCGATTCATTCTAGAAGCTGACTTAACGCTCGCATATCCCACGACTGCGCCGATAGCCAAACAACATTCTTCCACTGAGACACCGTGGTCTGGAGAGAGTCGCAAGCCGTGTTTGCGTGTAAGCCTCTCCAAACCGGAGGGTGCTCCTCCCTGCTCCGCCATGCCTGTGTAAAGGCACGACGCAGCGGCAGCACTCACCAAACAATTGTCACTTAGATACTACGGCTAAACTCAACCGAAACAACTAAAGCCAACACTCTCGTAAAAGCAAACAATAAATAAGTAATAGTCTAATTCATAACATTAAACACAACAAGTTAGAGAAAAAGTTTAGAGTTTCACTCACACCGCAAACGCTCCTCCACGCTCCTACACCACCATACACACGCATGCGCACAGAGAGAGAGAGAGAGAGAGAGAGAGAGAGAGAGAGAGACCATGACTAGCTCCTGTGCCAGAGAGAGAGGTAAGATAAGATATTCCTTTATTGATCCCTTTGGGGAAATTCGAGAATGGGGGGGGAGAGAGAGGCAGAGAGAGAGAGAGAGAGAGAGAGAGAGAGAGAGAGAGAGAGAGAGAGAGAGAGAGAGAGAGAGGATGAGGGTGTTTGGGAGTGGATGAGTGTAAAGCAACATGAAAGGGGACCAATAGATTAGAAATGATCTCTCTTATCACACTCATGCGTGTCAATTATACGCACATGTGTGTGTGTGCTGTGTCTCTGACTGTTTTTATGTACAGTGTGTTTCAAGCTTCAAGTTTCAAGTTTCTTTATTAGTTGTCATACAGAAATACAGAATACTTTTATATGAAATGATATTTTCAGTTTTGCTCCTGAGAGTGTGCTAGATGAAAATAGATGTGCTAGGTGGTGGTTTGTTACATAGTGTTATTGTCGTTGAGCATCCTGATGGCCTGGGGATAGAAGCTCCTTCTGAGTCTCTCTGTGTCTGTGGCTCAGGAGGTAGAGCAGTCGTCTGGTTGTCAGAAGGTTGCCGTTTCTATTCCCGGGCAGCGCGTCAAAGTGTCCTTGAGCAAGGACACGTAACCCCCTAACTGCTGCCGATGAGCAGGTCGGCACCTCCACCGTCAGTGTGTGAATGTGTGAGAGAACGTGTGTGAGAGAACGTGTGAGAGAGAACGTGTGAGAGAGAACGTGTGTGAGAGAACATGTGTGAGAGAGAACGTGTGTGAGAGAACGTGTGTGAGAGAACTGTGTGAGAGAACGTGTGTGAGAGAACGCGTGTGAGAGAACATGTGTGAGAGAGAACATGTGTGAGAGAAAACGTGTGTGAGAGAACGTGTGTGAGAGAACGTGTGTGAGAGAGAACATGTGTGAGAGAACGTGTGTGAGAGAACATGTGTGAGAGAACGTGTGTGAGAGAACATGTGTGAGAGAACATGTGTGAGAGAACGTGTGTGAGAGAACGCGTGTGAGAGAGAACATGTGTGAGAGAACGTGTGTGAGAGAACATGTGTGAGAGAACGTGTGTGAGAGAACGCGTGTGAGAGAACATGTGTGAGAGAACGCGTGTGAGAGAACATGTGTGAGAGAGAACATGTGTGAGAGAACGTGTGTGAGAGAACATGTGTGAGAGAACGTGTGTGAGAGAACGTGTGTGAGAGAACGTGTGTGAGAGAACGCGTGTGAGAGAACGCGTGTGAGAGAACGCGTGTGAGAGAACGCGTGTGAGAGAACGTGTGTGAGAGAACGTGTGTGAGAGAACGTGTGTGAGAGAACTGTGTGAGAGAACGTGTGTGAGAGAACGTGTGTGAGAGAACTGTGTGAGAGAACATGTGTGAGAGAACGTGTGTGAGAGAACGTGTGTGAGAGAACGTGTGTGAGAGAACGTGTGTGAGAGAACATGTGTGAGAGAACGTGTGTGAGAGAACGTGTGTGAGAGAACGTGTGTGAGAGAACTGTGTGAGAGAACGTGTGTGAGAGAACGTGTGTGAGAGAACTGTGTGAGAGAACGTGTGTGAGAGAACGTGTGTGAGAGAACGCGTGTGAGAGAACGTGTGTGAGAGAACGTGTGTGAGAGAACGCGTGTGAGAGAACTGTGTGAGAGAACGTGTGTGAGAGAACTGTGTGAGAGAACG
>NW_028172124.1:87633-93487 GCF_963971535.1 Notolepis coatsorum
GAGAAAGCTGGGTGCAATGTGATAATAAACCACGCTGATTATGAGATGAGATGAGATATTACTTTATTAAAGGCTGAAGTGAGAGGACCTTGTCGTCATGACCAAGTTATTGTCGCCCCATAAGTGACTCTGTCAACAGGTTATGGGCCCAGATCACGCAGGGGGGAAATAATAAGGGTAGCAAGTTTAGCTAAAGTATAGGCTAGTTTAGCACCGGGAGCACCGCGTGGCTAAAGCTAAGCTAACGGGAGCTAAAGCTAGGCTTACCATCAAAAGAGGATGGCGACCAAAGGGAAGAGCAAATGGCCCTCGTTCAACGGAAGAGCAGAGGACTATGAGCAGGGCCGCCTGGGAGAAATGCGAGGCCCTGTGCGAGATTTTTCTTTTTTTCATACAGTCAACATATTCTTAAATAATAGCGCTGCCCGAGGCGGGGCATGATACAGTCAACATATAGCAAAAGAGAGAGCGAGAGAGAGCTCCCGTTCTACAGTCAATATACAGTGTACAGAGAGAGAGAGAGAGAGAGAGAGACACATTGGAAAGAAATTGAAATGCTATTTGGCCCTAAACAAAGAGTACACAGTGGCAGAATACCTGAGCACTGTGACTGAAGATCCTTGACTATACAGACTCAGCGAGCACAGCCTAGCCATCGAGAAAGGCCGCCATAGGCAGACTGTGTGTGTTAGAAAGAGAGAGAGAGAGAGAGCATGTGTGTTAGAGAGAGAGCATGTATGAGAGAGAGAGAGAGAGAGAGCATGTGTGTGTGTGTTAGAGAGAGAGCATGTATGAGAGATCCAAAAGGACAAAGATCAACACTTAAATCCAAGAGAGAGAGAGAGAGAGAGAGAGAGAGAGAGAGAGACACATTGGAAAGAAATTGAAATGCTATTTGGCCCTAAACAGAGAGTACACAGTGGCAGAATACCTGAGCACTGTGACTGAAGATCCTTGACTATACAGACTCAGCGAGCACAGCCTAGCCATCGAGAAAGGCCGCCATAGGCAGACTGTGTGTGTTAGAAAGAGAGAGAGAGAGAGAGAGAGAGAGCATGTGTGTTAGAGAGAGAGCATGTATGAGAGAGAGAGAGAGAGAGAGAGAGCATGTGTGTGTGTTAGAGAGAGAGCATGTATGAGAGATCCAAAAGGACAAAGATCAACACTTAAATCCAAAGAGAAGAGGGTCTATACCAGAGAAACCAAAGCAGCAAGGAGCCAATGGCCGACATCAGCTAAATAGGCTAGCCAGGTACTGTGACACACACAGCTTTGACCAACGGCCCAACGCTACCCAAGCTACACAAACCACCAAGACATTCACACACAGCACATGTCGTATCTCCAAATGTTGTGAAGTAGCATATGTTTTGCCTGGAAAAAAACATCGTTATTAACAAAACATTCGGGAGGGGAAGGAAGGAAGAGTGGGGTAATGTCATGACATTTTCATTAATCTTACCTGCACCAAGGAACGCAGGGCGAAAGGCCGTAACACAGGTCTCCACGTTGACGAAAGGCCTCTCGCTGTCGGGACAAAAATAAGCTGCTGCCAGAGCCTTGTCATGGTGCAGGCCCGACTACATCTTCTGTCAAAGATGATGTCGTAGTCAGAGTGCCAGAACCCCCTGCTATTCTCACGGCTAATGTCAATGGTCGTAGCACAAGCTAACAGCTAACTCAAGGCTAACTGATAGCATCAAACGAACGTTCCCAGCCGAGCGCAGCCGGCAGTTAACGTCGAAGCTAAACAGCTAACTGGCTAACAGTTAGCTCAACCAGGCTATCGCTAACCATTAGCTAACGCAGAAGCAAGCTATGCGGCTACATACAGCCAGGTGCTGACACCAGGCACACACCGTTAGCTACTAGTAGTACTATTAGCTAGTCGGCCAGTTTAGCTCCAGAGAGTGAGAGAGAGAGAGAGAGAGCGATGTCCACGGCGGGAATAGAATAGAGTTAATAGAATAGGTTAAAAACTCACCAAACGTCCAAGAGGATGGAGACAACCGCGTGGAGTTGACGAAGTTCATCTGCCAAACGACCCTCTTCATCCTTGGCTGCAGGTTAGCTAACGCTAGATAGCCTTTAGCTAAGCTAGCTACTAGCCGACATCATCATGGGCCATGGCCTATATCCCGACTGCATCATGACAAGGCTCCGGCCATTTGTCCCGCCTTTCGTCAACGTTCCTTGGTGACTGACCGACTGATAATGACCGACCTTGGCTGGCATAACTAAGCATAATAGTCAAAAGCTGCACGCGCGAAATATTCAAACACAGCTGATTCTTCTTCTTCTTCTTCGTTTAAGTTTCCGGCGGCGTACTATGATGTAAGTAACCACTCCCTTCGTTGAAACCAATGCCTGCTGCAGAGCACCAGAGCTCCAATAGTGACCCAGGTGCAGACCCAGGAACAAGTCAGACACATTCTACAAACGTGTCTAATGTGAAATATATAAGCATATAAGCAAAACTAGATTTTAGGTATGTGATGAAAAAGGGCCTCGCGGGAAGGGGGGCCTCGCAAAAAAATTAAAAAAATAAAAAATAAAAAAAATAACAAATAAAAAAATTATTTTTTTTTATTTTTTTTTATTATTATTTTTGCGAGGCCCCCCTTCCCGCGAGGCCCTGTGCGACCGCACTGCTCGCACACCCCCTGAGGCGGCCCTGACTATGAGCTCTGGGAAGAGCGAATGTTGTGCTGCATGCACGGTGTGGGACTGAAGACAGCGATCTTGACGGCCCCCACGGGACCACTAACGGCAGAAGCGCAAGCCGTGGACACCAAGCAAAATGCAGACGCATACTGTGAGTTAGCACCACTGCTAGACGACACAAGCTTGGGGCTGATATTCCACGACACTAAGGACAAAGGCCGAGAGAGCCTGAAAGTGTTGAGAGAACATTATATCGGACGGGGAAGACCCCGAATCGTATCCCTCTACATAACACTAACCACGCTGAAGAAGGCGCACACCGAGACTGTGACCGAATACGTCATCAGAGCTGAGCAGATCAAGTTCAAGTTCAAGTTCTTTAATAGTTGTCATACAGAAGTACAGAATACTTTCATACAAAATGCTTCTTACTGTTACGCTCCAGAGACTGTGCTAGACAAGATAGTATCAAATAACATAATAACATAATATAGCATGTAATTTAGAAGAAGAAAAATGAGGTCACAGTGTTCGGTATAGACATATGTACAATGTTCTGAGTTACCATATAATATACAATACTATGCAGTGTACTAATGTACAGTACTATCTAGTGCAAAGCAGAAATGGGATGAGGTACAATTTTAGGTACAATTTACAGTAAGGTGTACGAGTTGTAGTGCAATCCTTCATCCATAAATATAAAGTGTGGGGAGTGGGTGCTACAGTGTGTTTGTTTAAAGTGGGTGTGTGCTATAAAGTGTGTGGAGTGGGTGCTACAGTGTGTTTGTTTAAAGTGAGTGTGTGCGTGTGGATGTGTGTGCTATGTGCGTTTGGTGGTTGTTGTTGTGTAGTGTTCATTCATTGTTCGTTTAGCAGCCTGATGGCCTGGGGATAGAAGCTTCTTCTGAGTCTTTCTGTGCTCGCCTTGAGACTCCGGTATCGCTTGCCTGACCGCAGCAGTTCAAAGAGGCAGTTGTTCGGGTGACTGGAGTCTTTAATGATTCTCTTAGCCTTGCCCTTGCAACGCTTGTTGTAAATGTTCTCGAGGGTGGGGAGCCCCCCTCCAATTGTGCGTTCGGCTGAACGTGTCACTCTTTGTAGTCTGCTTCGGTCTTGTGCAGTGCTATTCCCAAACCAGGAGGTGATGTTGCCGGTCAAGATGCTCTCTATTGTACATGAGTAGAAGTTCTTAAGGATCTTCTGACTGACTTGGAACTTCCTTAGGCGCCTGAGGAAGTAGAGGCGTTGTCGTGCCTTCTTCACAACACTGTCAATGTGTGTGGTCCATGTCAAGTCCTCGGATATGTAGGCTCCGAGGTACTTAAAGCTGTTGACTCTCTCAACCGGTGCCCCGTCGATGCTGAGGGGGCTGTAGTCCTTGACCCCCGACCTCCTGAAGTCCACAATCATCTCCTTTGTTTTGCTGACGTTCAGGGAGAGGCAAATTGGTATGCAAATTGCAGGGGGTCCATGTTGATGGGGAGGGAGGAGCAGATGTAGCCCTTTACTAGCTTCTCAAAGCACTTCATGGCTATGGAGGTGAGAGCTACAGGGCGGTAGTCGTTGAGGCAAGCAGGCTTGGATTTTTTGGGTACAGGGATAATAGTGGACTTCTTCAGGCAGGTGGGGATGACAGCCTGTTCTAAGGACAGGTTAAATATGTCAGTGAATACTGGGGCCAGTTGGTCGGCACAGACTTTTAGGACGCGGCCGGGGATGCCGTCCGGACCTGCTGCCTTCCTGATATTCACTTTTTTAAAGGTCCGCCTCACCTCATGCTCTGTTACCCTGAACACTGCGCCTCCATCAGCAGCCGACCCCCCCCCCCCCCCCCATTGCCGTGGCTTGTGAGCTGGTGTTGTTATTACCAGCATCAAACCTCGCATAGAAGGTATTGAGGTCATTTGCTAAGGAGATGTCACTGTTCAGTTTGAGAGAGGCGCCTTTGTAGTCTGTCATCGTTTTGAGCCCCTGCCACATAGCTCTAGAGTCAGCTTGTTCAAACTGGAGTTCAATTTTATCCCTGTAGCGCCGTTTGGCCTCTGACACTGTCCTCCTTACGTTGTATCGCGCCACCTTGTGGTCATTCATGTTGCCTGCCACTAGGCCGTCGTTGTATGCTTTGGTGCGCTCTCTCAGAGCTTCACGGACGGATTTGTCTACCCAGGGTTTTTGATTTGGGTAAACTCTCATTGTGGTAGTGGGGATTGTTTCTTCCACCCTAGTACAAACATAGTCCAGCACTGTCTCCGTGTAGACATTAATGTTATCTGTGTCGCGGAACACATTCCAGTCTGTGCAGTGAAACACAGACCGGAGCGTCTCCTCTGACGTCAAATCCCATTTCTGCACCTCTCGCGAGACTACAGGAGTAGATCATTACGGCACTTAAGAGTGCAGGAGAAGGGCGGCTACGTGGCGCAGTGGGCAAGGCGCTCGCAACGAATGCTGGAGTTTGGTGTAGCTTCTGCAAATCCACGGGGCACACAGACAAAGTGTGTAGAATGAAACGCGACCAGAGCGCACGGTACGCGCATGGACAAGATGGCGGCTGTGGACAAGATGGCGACGACGGTGGACGTGAGACGAGTCGAGACGACGCCCGGAGAGTAGCGGGACGAGAGGACTTCATCTTCGGGGCGCAGACAGCGTACGTCACCCAGCCAACGCAGCAGCAGCAGGCCCATAGGAAGGGACTGATCGTGAACACAGGTGCGTCGTCCCACGTCATCAACGACAGGAATCAATTCAAGAACTTTGACAACACCTTCGAGCCGGAGAGACACAGCATGGAGCTGGCAGACGGGAAGCGCACTTACGGGTTGACGCAAGGGAGAGGAGACGCACAGCTATGCCTCATAGACAGTGAGGGGCGCCGGTGTACAGTGACGTTAAAGAACGCTCTCTACATACCCTCGTTCCCACAAGAACTATTCTCTGTAAAATCTGCTACTGCGAACGGTGCTAAAGTGTTCTTCAATGAAGGTAAAGATGTTCTTGTAGAGCCTGACGGTATGCGATTTAACATAGAGGTGTACAAGAGAATGTATTATCTACAAACAGAGTGTAATGACAACGACAAGTGAAATAATAATGATATGTGTAATGTGACTGTCAGTCACGATATTCAGACATGGCATGAGATCATTGGTCATTGTAATTACGAGGATTTACTGAAACTGCAAGC
>NW_028172123.1:0-40000 GCF_963971535.1 Notolepis coatsorum
GCCTCTCTCTAGTGTCTCTCTAGTGTCTCTCTCTAGTGTCTCTCTCTAATGTCTCTCTAGTATCTGTCTCTCTAGTGCCTCTCTAGGGTCTGTCTCTCTAGTGACTCTCTCTAGTGTCATGGTCTCGCTCTCTCTCTCTCTGCATGTGTGTGTGTGTGATTAGTGGTTTCCTTCCATCTATATAAGGCTCAGGCTCAGGCAGATGGAAGGAAACCACTAATCACACACACACACACACATGCAGAGAGAGAGAGAGCGAGACCATGACACTAGAGAGAGTCACTAGAGAGACAGACCCTAGAGAGGCACTAGAGAGACAGATACTAGAGAGACATTAGAGAGAGACACTAGAGAGAGACACTAGAGAGACACTAGAGAGAGGCACTAGAGAGACAGACACTAGAGAGAGAGACACTAGAGAGAGAAACACTAAAGAGGACACTAGAGAGACACTAGAGAGAGGAGACACTAGAGAGACAGACACTAGAGAGAGAGACACTAGAGAGAGAGACACTAGAGAGAGAGAGAGAGAGAGAGAGAGAGAGACACTAGAGAGAGACACTAGAGAGACACTAGAGAGAGGCACTAGAGAGACAGACCCTAGAGAGACATTAGGGAGAGACACTAGAGTCAAACACTAGAGAGAGAGACACTAGAGAGAGACACTAGAGAGATAGACACTAGAGAGAGAGAGAGAGAGAGATAGACAGAGAAACAGAGAGAGAGACAGAGAGAGAGAGAGACAGAGAGAGAGAGAGAGACAGAGAGAGAGAGAGACAGACCCTAGAGAGACACTAGAGAGAGTTACTAGAGAGACAGATACTAGAGAGAGACTAGAGAGAAACACTAGAGAGAGATACAATAGAGAGACACTAGAGAGAGTCACTAGAGAGACAGACCCTAGAGAGACACTAGAGAGAGGCACTAGAGAGACAGACCCTAGAGAGACATTAGAGATAGTCACTAGAGAGACAGACCCTAGAGAGAGAGACACTAGAGAGACACTAGAGAGAGACACTAGAGATACACTAGAGATACACTAGAGAGACACTAGAGAGACAGACCCTAGAGAGACATTAGAGAGAGACACTAGAGTCAAACACTAGAGAGAGAGACACACTAGAGAGACAGACACTAGAGAGACATTAGAGAGAGACACTAGAGTCAAACACTAGAGAGAGAGAGACACTAGAGAGACACTAGAGAGAGACACTAGAGAGAGACACTAGAGACACTAGAGAGACACTAGAGAGAGACAATATAGAGAGACACTAGAGAGACACTAGAGAGAGGCACTAGAGAGACAGACACTAGAGAGAGACTAGAGAGAGACACTAGAGAGACAGACACTAGAGAGACAGCCACTAGAGAGAGACTAGAGAGAGACACTAGAGAGAGACACTAGAGAGACACTAGAGAGAGTCACTAGAGAGACAGACCCTAGAGAGACATTAGGGAGAGGCACTAGAGAGACAGACACTAGAGAGAGAGAGACACTAGAGAGAGAAACACTAAAGAGACACTAGAGAGACACTAGAGAGAGAGACACTAGAGAGAGAGAGAGAGAGAGAGAGAGAGACAGATACAGAGACACAGAGAGAGAGAGAGAGACAGAGAGACAGAGAAACTGAGAGAGAGAGAGAGAGAGAGAAAGAGAGAGAAACAGAGAGAGAAACAGAGAGAGAAAGAGAGAGAGAGCGAGAAAGAGAGACAGAGAAACAGAGATAGATAGAGAGAGAGAGACAGAGAGAGAGAGAGAGAGAGAGAGACAGAGAGAGAGAGAGAGAGAGAGAGAGAGAGACAGAGAGAGAGAGAGAGAACCTACGTCACATGGACACACCCCGAGAGAGAGAGAGAACCTACGTCACATGCACACGCCCCCTCATTACTCAAAGTCTCCATTTCATCCTAGTAACGAAACCCTTACTAGCATCGTGTGGGGATCCTGTGAGTGAACTTGCAAATCCCTCCCCTCTTCCTCTCTCGTCCAATGTCCTGTGTCCTGCAGTGTCACATGTCCCTTCCCCCTCCTAGGCCCTCCCACACCCCACCCTGTGCGTGCATGGGCGGCGGCCGATAGATTGATGTGGGGGGCCCGCCCCGGGCCTCTCACGCCCCCTCATTACTCAAAGTCTCCATTTCATCCTAGTAACGAAACCCTTACTAGCATCGTGTGGGGATCCTGTGAGTGAACTTGCAAATCCCTCCCCTCTTCCTCTCTCGTCCAATGTCCTGTGTCCTGCAGTGTCACATGTCCCTCCCCGGGGCGGGCCCCCCACATCAATCTATGGCCGGCCGCCGCCCATGCACGCACAGGGTGGGGTGTGGGAGGGCCTAGGAGGGGGAAGGGACATGTGGCACTGCAGGAGACAGGGACATTGGACGAGAGGAGGAAAGGGGAGGGATTTGCAAGTTCACTCACAGGATCCCCACACGATGCTAGTAAGGGTTTCGTTACTAGGATGAAATGGAGACTTTGAGTAATGAGGGGGCGTGTGCATGTGACGTAGGTTCTCTCTCTCTCTCTCTCTCTCTGTCTCTCTGTCTCTCTCTCTCTCTCTGTCTCTCTCTATCTATCTCTGTCTCTCTTTATCGCTCTCTCTCTCTCTCTCTCTCTGTCTCTCTGTCTCTCTCTCTCTCTATCTCTCTCTGTCTCTCTGTCTCTCTCTCTCTCTCTCTCTCTCTCTCTCTCTCTCTCTCTCTCTGTCTCTCTGTCTCTCTCTCTCTCTATCTCTCTCTGTCTCTATCTGTCTCTCTCTCTCTCTGTATATCTATCTGTTTCTCTGTATCTATGTCTCTGTCTCTCTCTCTCTCTCTATCTATCTCTGTCTCTCTTTATCGCTCTCTCTCTCTCTCTCTCTCTGTCTCTCTGTCTCTCTCTGTCTATCTCTGTCTATATCTGTCTATCTCTGTCTATCTCTCTCTCTCTGTCTATCTCTGTCTATATCTGTCTATCTCTGTCTAGCTCTCTCTCTCTCGGTGTATCTGTGTCTCTGTCTATCTCTGTCTCTCTCTGTCTCACTCTCTCTGTATCTGTCTATATCTGTCTCTGTCTCTGTCTATGATAGGTTAATAGGATACTAGATTACTAGGATAATAGGATGCTCTTGCTTACGTAACACCTCTGTCCTAAAGTTGATCTCAATAGTATTGATGACGGTCAAAGACACTACATAATATGACGGGTCAAATGTCAGTACAATACCGTCTATCCCTTTACGGTGTGCGTGTGTGTGTGTGTGTCTGTGCGTCCGTGTGTGTTTGTGTCTGTATGTCATAAACCTATACTGTCAGCAGTCAAAGAGGGACAATTATAATCCATTTGCGTCCGTCTTATTATAAGTATATTCTGGCTCAGTGAGCATCTTACGTTTCCTGACCACGTCTTGCAAAGGGGGATAGTTCACTCTTCTTTACTCTCTTTTATTACATTTTATATAAAATTCTATTATCCACATCTCTATCTATATTGTTATCTTTCTCTTGCTCTATTTAATGTATATCCATTCTCATTCTATCTATATTCCTCCATATTGTATCTATCCTGTCATCCGTATGAACTGAGTATATTACAGAGGTGAATTTAATATATACACTAACTACAATAAAGAGCTGAGGATATGAATTATTGACCGGATGGAAGTTGCACTTTTGTTGTGGGAATTGTCACACACACACACACACACACACACATGGATGGAGAGAGAAAGGCAGAGGGAGAGAGTGAGAGAGAGGAACACAGGGCGACAGTGGCTCGGGAGGTGGAGCATTCGTATGGCAATCCGGAGGTTCCCGGTTTGATTCCCGCTCCTCCCGGGCAGTGTGTCGATGTGTCCTTGAGCAACACACTTCACCCCTAATTGATCCCGATGAGCAGGTTGGCACCTTGCATGGTCGCCTCCGCCATCAGTGTGTGAATGGGTCAATGTGAGGAACAAATTGTAAAGCGCTTTGGATCAAAGTGCTATAGAGAGAGAGAGAGAGAGAGAGAGAGAGAGAGAGAGAGAGAGAGAGAGAGAGAGAGAGAGAGAGAGAGAGAGAGAGAGAGAGAGAGAGAGGGTACCGTCTCAAAATCTGACTCAAGTCAAAGTATCTGGCTAAAAACACACTTGAGTAAAAGTAAAAAAAGTCCTACTTTTAAATGTACTTAAGTACTAAAAAGTAAAAGTACATTTTCTTTTTGAAAGGGATAGACCAGGGGTCTCAAACTCATTCCATCGTGGGCCAAGTTTTCATTTGCACCAGGTGAGTTAGTTGAAGAGGTGAGCCAATTAGTGAAATCATCAGCTGGTGTTTAGGCAAGGCTGGAATGAAACCAAGCATACACTCTGCCCACAATGGAATGTGTTTAAGCATTACATCACACGCAGGAGTGGTTTGTGACCAATAAACCATGCCTAGGGGTGGTTGTTAGGCCCGAGGCGCAGCCGAGGGTCGTTAGACCCCCCTAGGCATGGTTTATTGGTCACAAATCACGACTGCACGTGGTGTAAAGCTTTTATACAACTGCCAGATTCATCCAACCTTATTTCTATACAATAAACACACATTAATCGAAGATTTATTGAAAAAACCATCCGCCAGAAAAAGTAGTTCCCACAACTCCATGTGGAAGCAGCTTGAAGTGCATCCAACCAAACTAACACATCCAACTGTGTATTATTGGAATGATTGAGAGAAGTTGCCTCATGTGGAAGCAGCTTGAAGTGCATCCAACCAACTAACACATCCAACTGTGTATTATTGGAATGATTGATTGAAAATTTATTAAAACGTTTTCTTTGCCCTATAGGAAAAAAACGTTTTCTTCGCCCTATTTTTTTATTTATTTCTTTTAGCCTAAACTTAACCAGTTGGAAACCAGGGGTACAGTAATAAAATTAGCAATCAACCAATCAATCAATTCAATAGACCATGCTCACTTAAAACAGCGCTGCTTCTCTCTCAGTCTGACTCCCCCGCTGTTGCAGACAGGAGTGTGTGTGTGTGTGTGTGTGTGTGTGTGTGTGTGTGTGTCACTGTGTGTGTGTGTGTGTGTGTGTGTGTATGTGTGTGTTTGTGGGTACGCCAGCGTCGGACAGTGTGAGAGAGAACGCTGCAGTCGGAAAGTAGGAAGGAAGAAATTTAAATCAATCAATTAATCTATCAATCAATCCGCGATTTTTCTTTTGTTCTAGATTGAGTCAAGACCCATCAATTACATCATCCAACATTGTTTAAAATACTAACACATTCCCCTTGACAGAATCGCTTCATATTTAGTCGTTATGGTGCTTTCAACATAACCATTTGTTGTCCGCGATCCTGTTTTCTCCCGGAGTGAGCCGGGGAGGGTTATGTGATTTGGTTGTGGGCGGGTCCTGAGCCCAGGACCGTGGATTGTTGCCAATAAAGACGTGTGAATGGCCAATCAGAATCGAGAAATTTGCATGCCGTTGTGTAATCTGCGATAGACAATGCTGAAATGAAAGCTAGTCTTGCACAAGGACCAATCAGCATGGGTATGGGCGGGTTCATTTTCCATTGATGGGGATTTGATTGGCTGTTTACCTGCGGTTGCAGGATTAATAATGTTAACCTTAGTTTGGCCAGATAAACAATTAAAATATACTAATTAAAATGGTTGGACCTGTGAGATTTGTACTTTGTAGGTCTGCATTTTAAATGTAAGGAGTAAAAAGTATGTTTTTTTTCTCTGAAATGTAATGGGAGTAAAAGTACAAAGTATACAAACCTAATAATACTCGAGTAAAGTACAAATCCCCCAAAACAGTACTTAAGTATTGTAACAAAGTACAATTACTCAAGTACTTTACACCCCTGCTCCTGATAACAATGTCTTATAACATTGATTCGATGCGTATTCGAGCCCCGGCTTGCATCGCAGTCACAAAAGGGGCTAGCTGAGGGAGTAGGGTATATCTGCAGAGCCGCAGATATACCCTGCTGTGGGCATGCTGAATGTGATTTGATCAAAGCAGAGTATACACAGACAGTGGAGATAGCGAGCATTTTGAATTGTTGCGATGTCTTGCAGATAATACAACTACAAGTATAATTATATAATATATATATTTTATATAAAAAAGAAAGTATATATATATATATATATATATTTTTTTTTTTTATAAAACCAAAAACGATCGATATCGGATCGGTATCGGCCGATATGGCTCAAGACGATCGGTGATCGGTATCGGTGGCAAAAAACGTGATCGGGGCATCCCTACCCAGGACCACTATACACGGAGCTGGGCGCCAGCGACACGGATCCCTTGAATTGATTGGGCCTGGCCCACCGAGCCAAGCCGGTTACCTCCCATGTCCCAAAGAACCCCACCCCCCGCACATCGACCACACAAGACCCCACTCTCCCGGGCCCCCCTGAGCTAAGCCCGTTTGGGACTCCCCTATATCCCAGGTCCGCTGCGCACGGAGCTGAGCCCCCAGCGACACGGGTTCCTTGAATTGATTGGGCCAGGTTCAATAGAGGAGAGGATAGGGGACTCCTCCCCCCCCCCCCCCCCCCAGAACTCAGCTGCTCTGATCACCCCAATAGGAACCCCTCCTTCCCGCCATCCTCCCCAAGAATCAGAACACACCCATATCCCAGGACCACTAGTAGGACTCCCCCATATCCCAGGACCGCTATACACGGAGCCGGGCACCTGCGGCACGGGTCCCTTGAATTGATTGTGCTCCCATGGTGTTAGAGGATCTTAATCGTATCCCTCTGTTCCCCTTTGGAAGGGTGAGGAGTAATGGCTCTCCTAGTTAGAGGGCTCCCCCTAGTGGCGAAGTGCGCACTATATAAGTCCAACATTCGTTCTGTGGACGGCCTCAGAGTTCCTGGTTGCGTGTATATTTTCCCCAACAGAGTTTCACTTCCGCGTTCGGTTTGCGCGATCTGATTGGCCACTGAGGTTTTTTTCAGCGCCAATCGCGTTACTCCTAACAATCGCGCCAGCAGGCTGTTACCCTAACCTTAACCAACTAACCCTAACCTTAACCAACTAACCCTAACCTTAACCCTAACCTTAACCAACTTCGAAAGAGAGTGACTTCGAAAGAGTCGCCAAGCTTAACCAGTTTGTTAGGAGTAACACGATTGGCGCTGAGAGAAACGTCAGTGGCCAATCAGATCGCGCAAACCGAACGCGGAAGTGAAACTCCGTTGGGGAAAATATACAGGCCCCCCGGTCAATGCTCTGAATTTGTCTTTATGCTCATGTTCATTTGTATTGTGTCATGTGTAATCCTGTAGTTCCTTCATACCAGTCCATCGTGTATTATTCCCCAATATGTTTCCTAATCAGCATGTCCCTTAAAAAAAAGAAAAAAAATTCTAATTGTTTGTCTATAACGTGTGTATTGTAAATCATAGTGTTAATTATTCTAAATTCTGGTGTCATAGTTTTCTTATACTTGTTGGGGTAACTGTTCAATTATCTTTCCTCTGTTGCATGTATTCTCATCCCCAGGTCCCCCCATGTGTATGTTTGTATTGGGTACTCTTCCACATTGATTTTGTCTTGTATCTTTCCTTGGATCACTGTGTCTCTTCATGCCCCTTTCTCGTGTTCCTTTGTCGTTCTTCATAGTTGATCTGCTTTGAATCGGTTCAGGTCCCTCTTTTCCTCCTCCCGGCCTCCTCTCCTCGTCCTCGTCTCTCGGTTCTGGTCCACCTGCGCGCCCTCTCCTCCTGCGTAAGCGTGAGCCTCTCTCCTTCCCCTCCCGGCACCTTCCATCCTCTCCACGCTGTGTCCCTCGCCGCCTCCTGCACGTTGTTGGGACCTGGGCCCTCATTTATCAATGGTGCGTACGCACAGATATGTGCGTAACCCGTGCGTACGATCATTTCTATGCAAAGTGTGGGACTTATCAATTTGAACGTGTGCTTCAAGAGCTCAGAGCATGCGTACCTGGTGCCCAGCGGTAGAATATGAATATCGCAACGCGGAAATAAGCTTCTGTGCATTAGTTTCAACACTGGCGTGTTCTGTATGACCCGTAATTCATTATAGTTAATTGTAAAATAGCGACAGTAGTGTAATTGCACAGAGTGCATCACAGACTACATCAACTTTTGTGTGGACTCCAATGTTCCATCTAGGACTGTTACCTGCTACCCAAATAACAAGCCATGGGTCACTAAGGACATCAAAGCCCTTCTGAAGGAGAAGAAGAGGGCTTTCAACGCAGGCAACAGGGAGGAGGTCAAACGAGTTCAGGGGCGTCTGAGAATTAAACTCTGAGGGCTAAGAAAAATATAGGAGGAAGTTGGAAGGGCAGCTGGAGAACAATAACATCAAGCAAGTGTGGTCTGGAATGCAGACAATAACCGGCATCAAACCAGCGGGGGGAAGGGGAGTGGATGGAGAGGTTTGGCTCAGCGGCCCCGGCAAATCTGCCCCCCCCCCCACCGACACTTCAGTTGCCCTGCCCACCCCCACACCTCTCAGCCATTCAACTCGAGCTAAACCCCCCCTCCATCCCCCCAACTGCCCACGCCCCCTCATCTCTGGTGCAGCCTGTCTGCCCCCCGCGGCTTGAAGACCCGCTCCTCCCCCCCCCACCACCTGAGATCCCCACAGCATGGCTCTCTGCAGACCAGGTGAGCACACAGCTGAGCAAGTTACACGCAGGCAAGGCTGCGGGTCCTGATGGGGTGAGCCCAAAGGTACTCAAAACCTGTGCCTCTCAGCTGTGTGATGTGCTCCAGTTCATATTCAATATGAGCCTGAGGCTGCAGAGAGTCCCGACACTGTGGAAAACCTCCTGTGTGGTCCCTGTCCCCAAGTGCCCGCGTCCCAGCACGTCCAAGGACTACAGGCCGGTGGCTCTAACCTCTCATATAATGAAGACCATGGAGAGGTTAGTCCTGGAGCAACTCCGCCCGGTGACCAAACCCCACCTAGACCCACTCCAGTTCGCCTACCAGCCCAGACTGGGGGTAGAGGATGCTGTCATCTACCTGCTGAACCGAGCCTACACTCACCTAGACAAGCCGGGGAGCACTGTGAGAATCATGTTCTTTGACTTCTCCAGTGCTTTTGATACCATAAATCCTGGGCTACTGGGTGAGAAGTTGGAGGCGATGCAAGTAGAGGCCCCCCTGGTGTCCTGGGTTGTGGACTATCTGACGGGAAGACCACAGTATGTGCGCCTACGGAGCTGTGTGTCAGACAGACTGGTCAGCAACACCGGGGCCCCGCAGGGGACAGTCCTCTCTCCCTTCCTCTTCACTGTCTACACCAACGACTTCCACTATCGGTCAGAGTCCTGCCACCTTCAGAAGTTTTCTGATGACTCTGCGATAGTGGGATGTATAAAGGACGGTGACGAGAGGGAATACTGGGAACTGGTAGTGGACTTTGTCACATGGTGCGATAAAAACCACCTGCAGCTAAATGTGGCGAAGACCAAGGAACTGGTTGTGGAGCTGGGGAGGAGGAGGAGTGCACCTGTGACCCCCGTTTCCATCAGGGGAGTTGATGTGGACATGGTGGAGGTGTACAAATACCTCGGTGTGCACATCGACAACAAACTGAACGGGTCAAAACATGCAGAAGCACTGTACAAGAAGGGCCAGAGCCGACTCTACTTCCTCAGAAGGCTGAGATCCTTCGATGTCTGTACAAGGATGTTGACGATGTTCTATGAGTCGGTGGTGGCGGGCGCCTTCTTGTACGCTGTGACCTGCTGGGGCAGCGGACTGAGAGCAGTGGACACAACCAGGCTGGATAAGCTGGTCAGGAAGGCCAGCAGCGTGGTTGGGGTGGAGCTGGACTCTCTAGCGAGGGTGGCGGAGAGGAGGAGCCTCGCTAAGCTCCAGGCCATCAGGGAAAACCCCACCCACCCACTATACACAGACTTGGCTGACAGGAGGAGCATGTTCAGTGCTAGGCTCGCACTACCCAAATGCAGCACTGAATGGCACAGGAAGTCCTTCATTCCAACAGCCATCAGACTATATAATGCATCACTGTGCCTCACTGCATCACTGAGCACAGAGCGGCAGCTCATTAGTGGCAGGAGGACGCGACTAGCGGCCTCCAGGCTCCACAACAGGGGGCAGCGACGGCTGCCAGACATAGATCTAGGTCTTATTGGAACCCAAGGAGGACAATACACTACCTAAAGCATACTGCACCTTGTGACACTGTGAATACTGGAATATATATTTCATATTTCATTTAGTTAGATTTAAATTGTGACACTGTGAATACTGGAATATATATTTCATATTTCATTTAGTTAGATTTAAAGGTGTCATGCAGTGCTATTCCTAGCACTATTTGGGCAACTTTACACACTTCCTGTGAGTCTATGTAACACATGTGTAATTTTTATTCCAAAAATAATCATTGTTTTATATTTCTAATCTTGTACTCAAAACCAGCATTTTTCAGCCTCATGAAATCAGGCTATTATTGGCTTGGCTCCACCCACACTTTGAGTGACAGCCACCCACCAAATAGCTCCGCCCATCTCCCCGTCATTCCATCCAGGTAGAGGTCTGAGGTCTTAGGTTTCAGGTTTTTATTTCGACACGCAAAAACATATACCGATTTTACTAACTAATACAACATGGATGTACATTATGTTTGGGATCCAGAGAGCGACCCACAGTTTGATCCCGAAGAAGAAGAAGAAGGCGATTTGCTACAGCGAGGCTTACATTACATCGTTTCCGATTGGTAAGTTGATTAATTGCACTATTAGTTACTTACTGTTATATAATAGTTGTGTACTTCTGTCGCGCGCGGCCCGTCGAAAACATTGGCGACCAGTCTTGCGCCGATTTATAGGCCAGAGGACAGAGGTTTGTTTACAAACCGATGTACTTTCTAAGAGCTATATATATAATTTATAGTATTGCTATCTGTCCATTCTCATTGTCACTTGAGTGCATAAACCGTGCCTTCATAATGGCTTAAAGAAAATAAAAATCCATCGGTTGGTTGTCATTTTATAGCGTCGTGAATATATGGTTTATCGCACTTTTCGTCTCGTCTTTTTTCCCGGGAGCTAGATAATAGGCTAAACGTTGGCGCCGTTATATCAAACGCCATTTCTGCTGTATATATACAAATGAAATAAAACAAACTGCGTAGCATCCGGACTATTACAGAGCATCTATGGATGAAATGGGGGCGGCGGGGAACGCCGATTAGTATTATTGATTAGCAATACAGTGTGCGTTCAGGTAGCCAATGTCAGTGATCGATCACGTTAGGTTTTAAAACAATGTCCAATCCAGCTGTAATTTGGGGGAATAGTATCCTACCGTCAGGCCATGTGATCGCCGGCAGCATTTCGTCATTAGTCATCGGAAAATCGGTAGCTCTACAACCAGGAACATTACATCTGCGGGGTTTGCTGCTCATCGTAAAATTGAGGCGAGTGACGGCAATTTCTGTTTCCAGGTTGTATCGGCTCCAGGTACCAAGAATGGAGGCGGGCATTAGGTAAAACCACACAGCCAATCACATCACCTTGCGCTATAAACAGCGCCCTGTGACGTTGCCCAGCTTGTCAAATCAACATGGCCTGATTTACTAGAGGCAAACAGGGGATGGGCTGTAGCTGAGGAATTCGTCAATATAGTATTTAGGCCCAAAAACACATTGATACGAACTCCTATTACTATAATACAATGCTAGAGACTGAAAAATGACATTTATAACGCATAGCCCCTTTAAATTATAATTATATTGACCAAATTGTTTACCCCATGCTCAGTATGCTCAGTATATTCTTACTGTATTTATTTCTGTATATTTTATTTCATTTAATTTTATCCTATTTTATTTTACTCTACTCTTATCCTAGGCAACTTGATTTGATTTGTGTTATCGTTCTAAATTGTGACCTGTCCTGTCTAAATGTTTAAATGTTGAGCGATTTGCAGTGTCTAATTTCCCACGGGATAATAAAAGTATTTCTATTCTATTATAACGGGCTCACGCGCGAACAAGAGGTTGGCCTGCTTGTTTGGCACGGGGGGGCAGACGCAGAACACCCACCTCCAAACGCGATTAAATATTGTTTAAAATAAAAAGCGAAATACTTATTTTGTGTCATGTTTCCAAATAAGATTGGTCACAACAAAATGCTTTCTACTTCAATTTGTTGGTTAGAATAGATGACCTCCGTTGAAACTTCACTGAGACTAACGGTCTATTTGTGAGCTCCCGCACAGACGTGATAATAATAATAATAGTAATAATAATAATAATAGCTTCATTTTATATAGCGCCTTTCAAGAGACCCAAGGTCGCTTTACATAGATAGGGGGGGAAAATAACAAAGTAACAAACATAGTGGACAGACACAACATATAAATATGATGATGGAATTCATTCAAGTTCACGTTTTTATTGATCACATAGGCAGGCTATACAACATGGCATAGGCTACATGGCAGTGAGATTCATTATAGTTTGTTGTAAAATAGCGACATTAGTGTAATTATTGTCAAACCCTATAAATATAGCATTTGGAATAGGTATTTATTTCCGAATGAATGCAGCATGGTTTATATATAGGGTTATTGGAATACTATGGGGTGCACTGACTGCGCTCCGCGGGGAACTGTTTTCAGAGATAGCAGATGGGAATGAACGAATTAACGAGGGCCAGTCTAATTGCAGAGAGAACATAATATTAACTAGAGTCCGCTATACCCAAGACACCTCCTTCATTTGTACCGCAATTTGAGACCGAAATTGAAGCGTGGAACAAAACGCACAAATGCCATCCCCATGCACATTCAAGTCCTCTCCACCCTCAGGTCTTTGGCCACCGGCACGGTCCATCGTGATATTGGAGATGGATCGAGCAATAGACTGTTACTGTACCACCCCTGTAGCTGTCCATCACAAATGCAGTTATGTGAATAGAAAGGGATTCCACTCAGTCAATGTTGCGATGCGCATTTGCCTGATACATGTCGTTGCTGCATGCCGGGAGGAAGGCAATGCTGCATGTTTTAAATTCATTAAATAAAACTGATACTTTTTGCAAGGGTTTACTGACTGTCATACAAATAATCAACCAACTACATACTGTAACTTTTCAGTGCACGTTTTTATTTACATTGTGACAACAGCCTTGTGAGCTCCCACACACAGACATGATGGAATTCATTGATCACATATAGGCAGGCTACACATGGCGTAGGCTACATGGCAGTGAGATTCATTGTTCTTGTATATGCTCTCGTATTATTGTTTATATAGGCTACCTAATACCAACATCAAAATAGATTGTATGCCTTACAAATCATATGCAGGTAGAAAATCTACGGAAAATCCGTCGCGATTTGGAATCAAATTGACGGAGAACTTTAATCCCTGGGTATTAATCGAACGAAACGGAAAAAGGCAGTCATATTCCAGCATGCATTAATGACACCAATGGCAAACAGTGGTTAACGGTCTTTATTAGTGTTTGCGCTGCCCAGGCAGCAATGGTCTTTAAGTTAATAGATATCATATCTGACATCACCGTACGTGTACACGTCTCTGTCAGCCTGTTGCGTATTTCTCCCATAACATGCTTTGCTCGGTTTAGTCCACTTTTCCACATTTCATGGGGGTGTTTCATTAACGTATATGGTTAATTACGGGCGGTTCTATATGCAAATACTTAAAATCATGCACGAGCGTGGAGCGTAGAACAAATGGTATTTATCAACACAGAGTGTGCGTAGAACCTGTGTACGCACGTTTGATAAATCCCGATTTACACACATTCTAAATTCTGTGCTTAACACTTTGAGAGCCAGTCCGTGTTTTCCTTTTTACCCCCTTGAATGCCCAAACCCGCTCCAATGTTAACTTAATATCGCCTAATCTATGTTTTAAATTATCGCTGTGTCTAATCTGCCCGTTGCTCGTGCCGCGCGCTGATAATCGCTGCTCTTATTTCCTGATGGCTTTTACAGTCAAAACAGCTATATCACATATAGGGGAAATGATTATATATCCGTGAAAACGAGTCTGATTATCCTAAGACTGATAACATAGATTCCTTACCTGAGGTCAGATGGTATCCAAATGGATTATTCCAATTCCTGATCACCATTCGAAAAAATCGATAATTGTATTGATCCACCGTGTGTACAGTAGAACACATATTCCCCGCGGCTCAGAGGCTCCAGAATGAACTCTGGTAACCCCGGCTGCATGAGTGAGACGTAAAATGTGGAGTCAGAAATCCTTTCTCCCATTCACTTTCATTGAGTCCAATCCAAAAGGGTGATTTACCAGGGGAGGAAATTAGGCCACTTTACTGGCCAAATGCTAGTATTTTTTACGTTTGGCTGGTAAAAAAAATCTGATACTCGCCAGTTGGCTGGTAAGCCAAAAAGTTAAGTTTCCTCCCCTGCTGGCGAGTATACAAAAAAATAAAACATTCTGCAATCACTGCACTGGCAAACGGTGCGCGTCTTCTGAGTGTTCGCTTTAGTTGACAGTGCCACGAGAGCACTGCACAAGACCACCCGCGGACATATAATGTTTAATAAACGTTTGCGCAGTACTGGCCAACCCGCGGACATATAATAATAAAAGTCCCGCGGTACTAGGCTAGCCATCAGGAGCACTCGCAAACAGATAACGTTAAACACAGCAGAAGATGGAAAACAGACAGACTGACCAACGGGGAACTGCATCCAACCCTAGTACAACCCTCGAGTATAAGTTACTAAGGACACATTTAAATCACAGAGGTGTAATGTTAGTCTACTGGAACTGTATACTGTGGGTAGCTTCTAGTTAGCGTTTTAGCTATAGCTGCTTGCTAGCTAACGTTAGCCCTGTGTGCTCAAAGCAGCCAGCTAGGTGTATCTGTTATGACTATAATGTTTCCAAAAAAGCACCGGACTACGACGTAAGGTTAGACATTTTATTTCATGCTCAAAAGCCCCTGGCTTGCACATCGCAGTCACGAAAGGGGCTAGCTCAACCAGTGCACTGTGCACAACAGCACACCAACCCAACTGACGTTACCACAACACTTGACGGTACTTCACAGCACTGTCGTAAGACCACCGTGCTGTCTTAAAGGCACAGTGTGCCTACCCAGATGCATACACAACATTGACGCGGCTTGACATACAAAGAAGTAATTATCACAATTAGCGATTTTTTTGTCTGGTAAAAAATCTGTTTGTCTGGTAAAAAAAAATCAGATACTCGCCAGTTGGCTGGTAAGCCAAAAAGTTAGTTTCCTCCCCTGTGATTTACCATCTGGGAGACGATAGGGGGTGCTTTTTTCACATCTGAGAGCCTGGGGTGACTGGATATCCAACGGTAGGCTCGCTTGATGCAATATGATTTCAGATCGCTAATCTCGGGCGTGGCATCCAAAGTGTTAAGAACGAAAATGGAACATTTTCTATGCATTGTTGATAAATGAGGGCCCTGTTCCTTTCTTTTTCTGAATTTTCTTTATTTCTACGTAGCTCCGACGCTTCATTGCCACCTCTGTTGGATTTTACAGTGTTACATTGTATGCTCCGCATTGCTCCTAATCCAATCTGCGTGGTGGCCTGGTTGCTTATTGCTTATTCCCAGAGGAAGAGTGCTGCAGAGTGCTTCCGCGTTTTCCCTGATTGGCTGCGACACGCCCCGCGGCAGCCGCAGAGCGGAGCGGCAGAGCTTGCGGCAGAGCATTATGTAGCCGTAATCCCCGATGATTTTCATTCGACGCTTAGCTCAACTGGCAGCGCTGCGGTCCTGCGGTCCGTTGGTGACAAGTTCGAATCCCTTCAATTTTTTTTTTTTTTTTTAACGTGCATTCTTTCGCCGGTTAAGTTTAGGCATGTTAACTTAAGGTTAAGGTTAGGCATTGTTTCGGAGTTGGTTAAGGTTAGAAGGGTTAAGTTTAGGCGCTGTTAAGGAGCTGGTTAAGGTTAGAGTTTGTCTTAGAGAATGACAATATTCTTTCGGAGTTGGTTATGGTTAAGGTTAAGGTTAGGCATGGTTAAGGTTAAGGTTAGGCATTGTTTCGGAGTTGGTTAAGGTTAGAAGGGTTAAGTTTAGGCGCTGTTAAGGAGCTGGTTAAGGTTAGAGTTTGTCTTAGAGAATGGCAATAGACAGCCTATTTCCGCGATGCAGCACGAGGCAATAGACAGCCTATTTCCGCGCTGCAGCTCTCTCGCGCTGCCGTGGTCACATGGGCGTCATGGCCAATCAGAGAAAACGCGGAGAAGCACGCGACGCCCTCTTCCGCTGGGAATAAGCTACACGCGGCCTGGTTAATCTCTATGTAAGCTAGTTTGTATGTTAGCCTGTAGCTTCTCTGCACTGACATTCAGCGTCCCGCTAGCTTGTTCTACATGTTGCATCATTGCCTCGTGTTGAGTCTTTTCCATCAGTGTATTTACTTCATCTGGGGTTGCTTTTCTTTCATTTGTCCTCATGTTCATTCTTCCTTCTTTCGTTTGTCCTCGAATCTTCATTTTTAATTGTTTTACTTCCTTTTTTTGATATTCATAGACCGGGAGCTCTTTCATGTGGCTGCTCACCAGAACGTCGCAAACCGGAAGCCGAATTAATAACTTTTATTTAAAATGGACACCACAGCTACATTGGACCAGTCACAGATGTGTTGTTTTGCGTGTTTATAGCACAAGTGCTAGTTTTCAACACTTAGTCCATTGAGGCTTTTCTAAAAGATATAATAAAATTAACGATATAATACAGAATTAAAATCACAAATCAGAACGAATAGTTACCAGAACAAGAGTCCATGGTAAAAATAACAACCAGTCCGGGTCTACACATGTGAGCACTGCTGCTTTGATTTCAGCCATACCTTGAGTACTCTGCTGAACACGTTGGCATTGGACTCCAGTTTTAAGCCAGTAGGCCGAGAGTTCCATAAGTTTGCCCCGTTAACAGAAGGCAGACTGTCCAAATGAACTCTCGCACATGGGAACAGTACAGTCACCATTATTGGAAGCTTGTGTGTTTGCTCTGCTAGAGCTCCAACGTCTAACCCAGTGGTGCAGTGGTGGTCCCACGCGGTACCACGTCGTCCCAGCAGTTTTCTGAGCAGAAGTACGCCGACTGATGTGCACGCGCGCGCACACAAAAATGCGCTCACAACTTTCACTCGACTCGTCGCGCCGTGCGCCAAGTACTGGCACTTATCTATCACCTAGACTTTGCATAATAATAAGATACCAATAACATAACAAAGAACGAGAAGTGCAAAACCAAAATACAAGCCCTGTGGGGGTTTGCTTGATCTGTAGAGCTCTCACTATGTGACAAATGGTCCCGACTGGAAGGATGAGGCATTAAGTTGTGCTTCAGAAGGAAACTGTCCTTCTGTAAACTAAGTTACATTGTTAATTTAGTTTGTATTTACTTTTCTAGTTTAAGTTAATTCAATTAAAGAAATTGTAACTACAATATTGTATCTACAATTACATTTAAAACATTGTTTGTTTTTCAACCATATCTGTTGACAATATAATTTCTTTATATATTGAAGGCTACATCCTGCTACCTTTTTCAGCTTCTCTATTTCAAGGCAATATTTACAAAAACTAAACTAAAACTAGTAATTTCCTATACAAACATGTTTCCTACTATTTATGCATAATAATCATCTGTTCTGTGCGCACGCGAGGGAACATGTATGCACGTGTGCGGTAGCGTCATTTAAACAGCGTACAGGCAGTTCTGATATTACGACTGCACCCCTGGTCTAACCACCAGTCCAGAAAAGAATGATGATACATGATTGTGCAAACATTTAAAAACGAGTCTAATATTACAGAAAATTACAAAATTGTCAAACGTGAAAAGATTGTGCTTACTCAAAACACTGCAGTGATGCCATCGCATTGGTTTACGGGCCATGATTTTGATAGCCTGTTATTTGTATATTATAGTTATGGGTTTTAGTATGGTTTGTGACCATGATGTGATACAGTAAGACAAGTGGGAAAGAATCATAGCGTGGCTATAAAGTTGAGCAGCTTTAGTTGACAGGTCCCTTCTAATAAAACGAAAAAAGTTTAAATTAGGCTTGACCTTACATACTGTACCCAGGGACCGAAACTAGAGAGCGCCACCCACCATTGGCGCTCAGTTTTTACGTTTGGCGCCTCCCACTGAGAGGTCTGACCGCCGTGTGGCGGGCAATCAAATAGTCATGTGAAAACCGAAAATCATGATCCAATTCTTTAGCGGAGTTCTCACTCGCTGTCTCAGCACAGAGATGGAGTGCACCGCGCACTGCTGCTGCTGCTCCTACCGCTCCCCACCTGTTTCTGTATGCCTGCATGTAAACAGAGGCTATTGCCTCACCGTGACGTTAGTCTAGTCAGTGTGGGACCTTCGTGAGATAACGTTGGCTACCGTTACAAAATGACCCAGTCAACTATTCACTTAGTTTAATACATGATGCATTGTGTAACGTTATCCAGCCGGCTAGCTACGGATAGCTCCCGACATCAACAAATCCTCCAGCAATAGTCCAGTGCATAATACCTCCGTTGGCTAGGTAGCTCACTAGTCACTATGAAATGTCGCAGTAAACTAAATAGTTCACTGAGGCGTTGTCCCAACGCCATCCAGCAGTAGCTACAGATAGCTCCTGACATCAATGTCCTACAACAACATGCGTATTCGAGTCCCTGGCTTACATCGCATGAGTGAGGGCTGCTGAATAGGGTCCAGCTGTAGCTCAGGAGAATCCTTTTGCATGCTGAATGTAGCGTTTAGGGTCCAGCTGCAGCGCCGGAGAATCCTTGCTGGAGCTGGATGCCACTCGAGTATACACACAGACAGTGGAGCTGTTTGCAGACAGCGAGGTGGCGATGTCTCGCAGATAACACAATCACAAGTATGATTATATAATGTATATATTTTATTAAAAAAAAAATTATATAAAATAATAATTTTCTATTTTTATCAAAAAAAAGTTGGCAGGTAAGAAATATGCTTGGCGGGTAGATTCTTCCCATCTACCCGCCACTGGCCGGTGAGTCAAAAAGTTAATTTCGCTCCCTGACTGTACCTGTTTATCAAATTTTAGGTTCTTGTCTAATATGATTCCTAGGTACTTGACCTCATTCACTTCGGCAATTATTTCATTTTTAATTTGCACCTCAAACAAATCATTTATAGGCCTTTTGCGTATGGAGATACACAGAGACAGTTTTCTTGACATTCAAGAAAACTGCCAGCAGGAAAAATCTGGGCTGGGGAAGTGAATTAATATCTCTCTCCTATCCCCTTAACACCAACCGCTAAAGTGCCCTTGAGCAAGGCACTTAACCCCCAACTGCTCCAGTGGAGTTGCTCAGTGGCCAACGGTGTCAGACTGTGGTTGTACAAGGCAGCTCCCAGGTGTGAATGGAACTGTGTGAATGTGAAGCAGGGCGTTCCTGAAAAAGAGCAACCGCTCAGCGAACCTACCCTGGGTAAATAAAGGTTAATCAAAGGTCAAATGAGATGACACAAGCCAGTCGGAGAGGTTATGTAACACCTGGGTCAGGTACTCAGCTGCCATGCTAGCTGTTTTAGCAGACACATAGATGACTGTATTGTCAGCGTACATCTGGCAGCTGACACCTGGACAACTTTGCGGTAGGTCATTAACACTTTGAGTGCCAGCCGACGAAGTCTCGTTTTTTATCTTTTTTTTTATTAGCGATTTCCATTCATATAGCCTCACGTTACCACTGGAACTCTCTCTGAGCTCCATTGGGAAAATACCGCCCCCTATCGTCTCTCCGGATGGTATTGCACCCCATTGGATTGGATTGAATGAAACTCGTGGAAAAAAAAGAATCTGGAATCCACATTTTACTTGTCAGGCATGTAATCCGAGCCGATTGCAGTCTTTGCCGACCCTCAGAACAGCGTGGAATATGTGTTTCCAGTACCCAGTGTTGGATCAATAAACGCGATCGATATTTGGAATGGCGATCAGGAATTGGAATAATCTTTTTGGAGAACATCTGATCTGAGGTAAGGAATCTATTTTACCAGTATTGGGATAATCAGAGCTATTTTCACAGATATATCAACGTGTCCCGTATGTGTGTGTGTGCGATCAGGAAATAAGATAATCGATTTTTCAGCCCGCTTCTATAGCGTGCATAAGTACACATACTATCGATAATCTAGCGGTTATTTGAAAACGATTCATAAATAGGCCGAAAAATGACAACATGTTTTGTGTATTCCAGTGTATTACAGTAAAGCACGATTCCTGCAGAATCTTAATTTTTTTCTGAAACTTTCAAAAAACGAGCGTTTTTCAAAATGGTATAAAACGGAAATGAACCGATTATTATAAAAAAATATCCGTTTTTCGCCAATGTTGACTGCAAACAAGTCATTGATAAGCGACGGTCATATTAGACACATAGCCATAATTTAAGATATAGTTTGTGCGTTTGCAAATATGAGAGCTCTGTCATTTAAGTGGGTGGTGGCACGTAACGGGGTTCCGGGGCACCGCATGGCTGGCACTGAAAGTGTTAATGTACATGGTGAATAACAGTGGCCCAAGTACAGACCCTTGCGGTACTCCCATGCTGTTGGCAAGCAGTTTGGATTTCTCCCCATTGACCTTGACACACTGTTGTCTCCCCTCCAGGTATGACTTAAACCACGTGTTGAGTCTGTGGACATCTTAAAATGTTTTAACTTAGACAAAAGAACATTGTGATTAACTGTGTCAATGGCCTTTTTTAGGTCCAGAAACACTGTCCCTACAACATGTCCTTTGACTAATAGACCCTTGACCCTCCTTGTTCCGAGTGTGGTGATCTTTTGTTGAACGTCCCAGGCAGGGAACAAAATAAGCCGTCTTGCTGCAGTGATCATGGTTCGGCCGTTGTTTGTTCCGAGTGTGGTGACCTTTTGTTGAACGTCCCAGGCAGGGAACAAAATAAGCCGTCTTGCTGTAGTGATCATGGTTCGGCCGTTGTTTGTTCCGAGTGTGGTGACCTTTTGTTGAACATCCCAGGCTTCTGCCACAGACAGAAGATCATCTGTTTGTTTTCTGGATGGTAAGGCAAATGACTGAAGATGCCATTCCCTGTCAATCATGTGTGCAGTCACGCCGATGTAATTTGAATTGCTTACCGAGGT
This sequence comes from Notolepis coatsorum, assembly GCF_963971535.1. Taxonomy (NCBI): domain Eukaryota; kingdom Metazoa; phylum Chordata; class Actinopteri; order Aulopiformes; family Paralepididae; genus Notolepis; species Notolepis coatsorum. Next base: position 21,132 of record NW_028172123.1, read on the forward strand.
CCAGTGATCCCCAGTCAGAGCAACACACTCTTTTGCTTCTTTTTCAGTGTTAGTAAAGCTGCTGGATTCTCTTGGACATTGTCTTTCTGCACGGCAGTTTATATGTTGTGTCAGACGATGCCATCTGCAGCACATTTTCTAGCCCCTTATCTTCGACCACCGAAAGTGGTCTACAATCCACACAGGGAACAAAATAAGCACCCGCCAAGCGGCAATGGCGGGCAGATTTTACGTTTGGCAAGTGACAATGAGAGGTATGTCCGCCACGTGGCGGGTAACAAAATAGTCATGTAAAATAATTAAAACTGCAGTGTGTTTTGGTCTTACCACAGTCGCCTTTTTTCAGCCCCCAATCTCTCCTCGCACATCAATCTCCTTGTTTACCGACGTCGCATCCGCTACTCTTCTTCTGCAGTGCCTGCTTGCACTGTAACGTTACACCCGCCTGCTATACCGATTAGCTAACGTTAGCTTAATAACGTTAAATGGGTTACAAATATGTGAAACCATATGGAAGGAGTATGCCGGCCGCTAAATAGAAACCCACCGCGGCTTTGTCAGATGAAAAGAATGAGCGGGACCACCTAACAAAAGACATTTGAGAGGAGTGGAAGTTTGAAGATAGCGGCGTTTCAAGAGACTGGCTACAGTATGATGCGGGGGCTGTAGTGGTGAGTTGTTAACTTGTTCCGTGTGCCGCAAGTATGTCAAAAATAAAAACAAACACGTTTGTCATTGTCGTGTTACTTCACAGTATAAATACGTGAGTCCTTTGCTGTGGTTGTGAGTATCCTTTATTAGCCTAACTCTGTAGCAACATCACACAGGTGTATCTCTCTCGCCCCTCCCGTACCTGCCCCTTGACCCCGAGTACGGTGGCCTGTACACTGTCGTATAACGCACACACATTAATACTTTCAGTGCCAAAAATGACTTAAGTCGTTTCTGGGCCCATGTCGTTCAGTGCCATAAGCTACTTTTTATGTTTGTGTAGTTTTTCCTTTTTTTCGATATTTGTATTCATTATCCACCCAGGGAGCCTGTTGTTGCCATAGGGAATGAGTCTGAGGTCGCCAAAGTGCAATACCATCCGCATCCAGCTAGACGGCGGTATTGAGCACCCTTTGAAACCTTGTATCTTGGCCTGTGCGTCGATCTAATGGGTCCGGGTCTTTTTTTTTGCTCAAGCTGAACGGTTATAACGGTCGGATTGAGAAGAATCGAATGCTCCCGACGCATGATGTGTGGTGGATTATGTTGGCGACATGATGGACATCAATACTTGGAATCGCGATCAGATAATTGGAATATTCTTTTTGGGCTACATCCTAGTCAAGGTAAGGGCTATATAATATCAATCTTGCGTTGATTCAAGCATGTCTTCACCTCGATCCAAACGTGTTACTGTAACGTTAGTCCACAACGTATACCATTGGTGGCGATCAAAGCATCAAAAACGCCCCCCCCCCCCCCCCCCCCCCCTTTCATGCATTCATGATGAAACATAATACCTATGATATAGATTTGATTTGAGAATAATAGCAACGGTTATAGTATAATACGGCTATAAGGCTATTCCTCAGCATTTCAGGAATGACCCCAGACCGATCTAAAAACATACTTATATTCACCACAGTATAACGCGCGAATGTATGCATGGACAGATTTTCTCTTTTTTGCATCTTGACAGGAAGAAAGTCACTGGCAAATGACCATAGTATTGTATCCATAGCTATAATATATAGGGATGCACCGAAAATTCGGCTACTGAAAATTATCGGCCGAAAATGGTTAAAAAGGCTCTTTCGGCTTTCGGCCGAAAGGGTTTTAGCACCGAAAATATATGACCGAAAGTCAAATAACGTGTTGTTGTGATGACGTCATCAAAACGCGACTACAGACATACCGGTAGCATGCGCAACATGTAACGTGAGCAGCTTGGCAGCTCTTCCTGCATTCTACAGCCTGTGATAACTAACTCCTCTTGGGAGTAGGGATGCCCCCCGAAACCCGGTTCTAAACTAAATTAGAAAAAACCGGAGTATTGATCAGCTCCAACGTTAACGGTACTGCTATCAGTAGTCTAGGAGCGGATTAGCTGAATGAATGAATGAATGAATGAATGACTTTATTTGACAATATAAAAATAAACATGTGACAGAAGAGCACAGTCGGGATATACTGCCAAGGATGAAACACAAAAAAGCTCAGAGCTTATTTCCATTGTGGTCCTTGTAGGGGGGTGGGGGAATGTGATGCTTAAAACATGCATCATACAAAACGTGACATCACAACACATCACATATACCATTTAACATTTATATACATACAGACTCATACAACATGCAAGGGTGCCTTAAGCTAAGTGTCTAGGTATAGTCCCTTTTGAGCCATGTCTTCAGGCTGGACTTGAATCTAACGGCACTGTCTATGGTTTTCAGTTCACTGGGCAGACTATTCCAATAGACAGCTGCTGAATATAAAAATGACTCCTTCCCCATACAGCCCCTGAATCTGACTGGCACAAAGTCAGTTGAGCTGCGCCTAGTTTGGTAAGCATGGGTGTCTCTGATTCGGTTGAAGTAGTTGTTAAAGTACACTGGCACTACCCCATGCACTATTCTGTGAACTAGGCACATCCCTATCTGGTTTACTCTGTCTTCCACCTTAAGCCATCTCATGACCTCAAAGTGAGATGGGTTAAGGTGGGTTCGAGCAGGTAGCCTTAGAATTACCCTGATTAGCTTGTTTTGTGATGTCTGTAGTTTTATTTTCTGACTTTTGGGGGCACTGTTGTACCAGGAGCCACACGCATAGTCATAGTGACACTGTATGAGAGCTCCAGCAAGAATCTTCATCGCTGACTGATCTAAAAAAATTTAGATTCTGGCTAGGTATCTAGTCCTGTTATTGATCTTTGTAAGTGCTTGGTGAGCCATGCTTTCCCCTGATAAGCTGTTTTCCAGGACGCAACCGAGATATTTCACAGATGTTTTGTCTGTGAGAACAGTATCTCCTATTCTAATGTTAAAACCTGGCGATTTTCTGAGCCTGACCTTTGACCCGAATAAAATTGACTCAGTCTTCCCCACGTGGAGGGACAGCTTGTTGTGGCCTAGCCAGTCGCTAACCTTCTCTAGTTCTGCACGCAATGTCTGCTCAACCACTTGTTTGTCTTTGTGAGACACTAGTAGGGCGGAGTCATCTGCATATAAAAAAAGGTCACATGAGCAAGCTGCTTTCAGGTCATTTATATACAGTAGAAAGAGGAGTGGACCCAAAACACTCCCTTGTGGGACCCCGCACTCTACTGTCCGAGGACTGGAGAGTACTCCGTTTATATCTACCACCTGTTGTCTCCCTGTCAGGTAGGAACCAATCAATTTCTGAGCTGCCTCATTAAAGCCTAGGGCCCTAAGCTTCATTAACAAGATGTTGTGATCCACTGAATCAAATGCCTTCTGGAGGTCTAACATTACCATTCCACAGAACTTTCCCTTGTCTACCTCTTTCCTGATGTAATCTGTGAGGAACAGCAGGCAGGTGTCTGTGGAGTGGGACCTCCTGAAACCAGATTGGTATTTGTACATGATGTTATTAGTGGAGAAATACCCGTCTATTGGCTCATATACTAGCCTCTCGATGGTTTTTGATAGAACGCCCAGGATGTTAGCTACGGAGCTAACAGTGTACCATCCATCTGCGACGCAACGGTGGCAGCAACAGTGGACACTGAGTAATGTTAACGTTATGACGAGTTCATACTACACTACACGTATGAACTCGACATAACGTTAGCGTTACTCCGTTTAAATGAAGTGTTTAATTAGCAGCAATCTGTTGTTGAAAATGTATTATCGTTAAACCGGAAATGGAAATGCGAGGACAGGAAGTCGTCATCAATCGTTGTAGTCTTTTAGTCTTAACAGTCTGGAATTAATGTATGCATTCAAAAGTGCTGAATAAATGTTTTATGGGCCCATAATAGTGATTATTAATATTATTTAAGTTAAGTTTAGCCATAATCATGTCTTTTGCCATAATCGGGTAGCTAAAAAAAAAATATATATATATATATTTATATTAATCATTTTCGGCATTCGGTTTTCGGCCAACTGTTTCCTATTTTCGGTATCGGTTTCGGCCAAGAATTTCCCATTCGGTGCATCCCTAATAATATAGTTATAGCTCTACAAACAAGGTGACGGATTCCTATCTATCTAACGTTGGCCTTGCTACAGAGGGCCACGTCTAATGGCTGCCACTGAAAGTGTTAACATAACGCCACAGTCATCTGTAGTAAATCTATGAGATTGTGGACTCCTGGTTAAATCCTGCAAAGAGGCTAGAGTGAGGAGTCTGATGTTTAACATTAGGTTACAATTTAAGCTTAACTCTTTGGACGCCGACCCGATGATAGTCGGTTATCTCTCCATGCGCTGTGCGCCAGGACCCCCGAAAACCAGAATATAGTCGAGTTTTCATCGTTATTTCTTTTATTCGATATTTCCATTCATTACAGGCACACAGTGGAAGCAGTGGGAGAAAATTCAAGAAGACAATCATTCCAATATTTCTGGGGTATATTACAAGATGTTCAGGATTATTTTTCTTGAACTCTACACTTGTGACAACTGATAAGATTGTGACAACTGACTAGCAAAATATTATCCTGTTGATCACTCCATACCATAATGTATTACACTATGGATGGAAAGAGTCAGATAAAGGATGATGCAGCAATCTACAGTAGACACACATGGACCAGTCCTATATTAAGAATTATTATTAAGATGAAATATCCACAGTTTACCACCGTGCACCTTTGCTCTGATGATCTAAGTAAACAGTACAAGAACAAGAATAACTGTTTTCTTCTGTCTTGTATCCCTACTGGGATATGAAAGGGCAAGGGGCGACAGTGGCTCAGGAGGTAGAGCAGTCGTCTGGAAATCCGGAGGTACCCGGTTCGATTCCCGCTCCTCCTGGGCAGCGTGTCGATGTGTCCTTGAGCAAGACACTTAACCCCTAATTGCTCCCGATGAGCAGGTTGGCACCTTGCATGGTTGCCTCCGCCATCGGTGTGTGAATGGGTAATATGTAAGTAAGAAATTGTAAAGCGCTTTGGATAAAAGCGCTATATAAAAAAGCAGCCATTTACCAACATGGAACTCCTTCCCTGCTCTATAAGAGGCAAGAGTGTAGATGTTTGGTAGTGAAAACTACACACTGCACCATTATGATTTTACATTAATCAATCAATCAATCAATTAACCATGTAGACAAGTGATATATTTATATTTATGTATTAACACGTGCTGGGAAAGTAAGACAATGATTCAATAAGCAGACCACAGCCTGCCCATGCTCTAAAAGTCAGAAGTGTATTGTAATGCATGCTATTATATGCACACTCTGAAACAGGGTTCGAAATTAACGGGGGCTTGGGGCAAAATGCCCTCGAAAATTGACCAAATGCCCTCGAAAATCAGTTAAGGGGGGCAATAAAAGCCCCCGACAGTTTACTAATTACAGTATATATATAATTATATATATGCTCTACAGTGCGAGCATTTCCCCCGTATTTGCCCCTAATAATATGTGTGTGTGCGAACCGGAAAAATCATTTACTTGCGAGTGAAGATTACAAACAGCTCCGCTGTTAATAGTTGAGAAACTGGACTGAAATTCAGTTTTTGGGTGGAATGCCAGGTTTGTTGCAATGAGGGAGGGAGGCGGGGCCCGCTGCGTGTTAGGGTGCTTTGAGTGGGGCAAACACAGACGGGGGGGAGAGCTCTGCTTTCATCAAGCATAAGCATTACACTGCTATCTTAACGTTAGCAAGCTAAGCATCTGCATAGCGCGACCTGTGTAACGTTAAGTAACTTGTGTTCGGCAGGGAAAGACCGTTCCATTTGTAACACAACTTCAAAGAATAACATCCAAATCCGATCCCGATGCGCATTTCCTTCATTCCACAGCGCTGAGCGCGCAACGTATTTCATTGATACTCTGGCCAGAGCCTATACTTAAACGTTCCAGTGCTGTATCAATTTGAAACAAGCCTCTTGATTGTTGGAATTAGGGATGTTAAAAATAAAATAGCTAATAATATTATTCAATATTAGACATTCATTGATCCAGAGGCAACCAGCTATTCGTCTGCTATTTGTAGATATATCAAGACAACAACACAACTTGCCCTCAGGGACAATCATTTAATCTATTTAGATAAGAGTATGTATGTATTATTTACAGATAATTGAAGGTACCTCAAAACATGAAACCAAGCCATGTCACACATTGTGTGTGTGTGTGTTACTTGAACAATTGTCACTGTGCTCCTAAATTTCTTTGTGTGCTCCTAAATTTGTATTTAGATTTTATTTATTAACATTTTATTTAGGAGCACATGTGCTCCTTGGGAAAAAGGTTAGCGTAGAGCCCAGCGTTTCCGTTAGCCGGTAATTACCGGTATTTGACCGGCAAAATCTGTTGAAGTCCGACATATTTAATCTCTCCGGTCATAGTGTCCGGTGAAAATAGTTCCCTCTGGGCACAGTTTGATTATTTGAATTGTATTTGGATGGGCTGGAGTTGGGTGGCCTATGCGATGAACGAAACAATCATTGCGTTTGTTGTCGTTGCTTCGCTCAGCGAGAGCTTGCTGCTGGATTTGCGGAAGGCATGCAGCTGCAGACCCACAGAACCCACCAGCTTTGCTGGCACAGTGCGGTCCCCAGACCTGGAAAGCTGCTCTGCGGGTCTGCAGCTGGATGCTTCTTGCAAACTAACGGCCGGCTCGCGCTGATAACAGCTTTCATTGTTGGACCGGCTGCTTGGTGGAGCAACGATGAAACGAATGTAATGAATCGTTCGTCGCATGGGCTATTTAATTTTGGCCTGTTTTGGTACGGTTCGGGTGGTCAAGTTGTGCTTGGAGGGAGTTGTTTTCACCGGACATTATGACCAGCACCAAGTCGTTGGGAGGTGGAGATATACATCACGCAAACCCACGATAATGTTGCCGTCTCTCTCTGCAAAATTTCTCAGTTCTTCGCTTGATATAATTAATACAAATGTCCAATATAACGGAATTCGTTAGCTCATAAAAATGTGATTATAACAGACTGCTGTTTAGTGTCGGACCGACTGCCCACATACGCAGTCTATTTTATTTCAAGTCAGCAGCAGCACGGAGTATCGAGGGACTTATTTTATTTGGAATATATTAATGACTGTATACGCAAAAGTAGCCTCGTTTTAAGTAATAATATTATAAATCTACATGCCTTGAGGATGACATTCTTTATATAGCCTGCCTATCGATTGTTTTAAAGCTCAATAAACTATGACCGGAATTAATCTCATTTGTCCGGTAGATTGAAATCTTGCAGGTCACGGAGACCGCCAACAATTTTTTTTAACGGAAACCCTGGTAGAGCCCTATATATGGAGACATTAACATTACGTTATCAAACATAGCGACGAAGACTGTAAAAAAAAGTGTCAACAATGTTTTATAATCTTTATGTTAATTTTCATTATAAAAATTGTGCCCCCGAAATAAAAAAAAAAGCCCCCGAAAATCAATTAAGGGGGTCAAAAAAAGCCCTTGAAAAAAAAATTTAATTTCTAACCCTGCTCTGAAATAAAAATAGTATGCTTTATAAAAATTATAAAAATAGTATAATAATAGCATGTTATGAGGTTATTGATGGATTTGTCAACTCCGTCAGCTTACACGTCAACTCCGTCAGACTCAAAATTGAGTTGATGTCTGACGGAGTTGACAAAAGGGCACACATTTTCCCTCCAAGCCTGTATTGTGCACTGCAGCTAGCTAGTTTTTTGGCAGTTGCTAGCTGTATTAATAATCTCACTGAAACACTTGAATTCAATCCACTATTGTTTTTTAAAAGTATAATAACGGAGAGACGGTGTTGACATGTTCCAGCTGTGACCATAGGAATATTGACATTGTTTGTCTAAAATATCAAAAAGTGTCAAATTTACCAGACCATGTGTGGTAGTGTTGCATTCACCACAGGCAGGGAAAGGAAAAGGGGTCCTCAGGGATAGAGCTGGCCATGCTATTGCCTGATTTAATTAGGTTTATGAAAAAGTCTGACGGAGTTGACATAACATTTACATTTACATTTAGTCATTTAGCTGACGCTTTTATCCAAAGCGACTTACAAGTTCTGTACGACAAGCCATCAGGAAGGGCACAACTCTATCAGCTGAGTAACAATGTTCATCAAAGTGTTGAGTGCTACAGTGTAGGTTAGTTTATTAGGACAAGTGCATGACAGTATGGTTAGTTAGGGTTAGGTTTTTTTTTTTTTTTTTTTTTTTTTTTTTTTCAGATAATGGTTGAAGAAGTGCGTCTTTAGTCGACGGCGAAAGATTGGACGTGTTTCGGCTGTCCTAACTGGGGTGGGTAGTTCATTCCACCATTGTGGGGCAAGGACTGAGAATAGGCGACTTCTCTTTGATGACCCTCCCGGAGCTTGGATAGGAGTAGGTCTGAGGCGGCCAGAAGATGCAGGACTGAGGACACAACTTTGATAGGCAGATTTCTATGGAAAATATTATTTGAGTTTCATGGCATGCATTGTTTTATACATTTATAACCCGTATCCTTGATTTGATATCTGTTTTCACAAGTGGAAGTTTTTCAAGCTTTTTTGGGCTGGTCAATAATGTGACCCATGCTGAGGACAAGAAAATTAACATGGAGAGCTTCTAACCACAGATTATACATTTAAAACAAATATCCCCCCAAAAACAAATATATGTGCTAAACATCAGTATACACAATACCTTTAGATTGAACTTTGTGAGTATGTCAATCATTATTCATTTATATATTTTTGATATAAATTAGACTTTTCTATGTAGGACATGTTTTGTCCCGACTCAAGAATCAGTGATATATACGTGATTGGCGTTCAATGCATGGCGAGCAATCACGAGTTAAGATTGACTTGTATTGATTAATCAATCATCAATCAATATATTAAAATAATTTGCTTAAAATGTTACTCTGGCCTCTTATGTAAGTGTGTATTCTTTATCTACTTGAACGACCAAGATATTCATCGAAAAGGGCATGTTTCGAGGATTTGCATACCCTCACCGGCTTCGAATCCTCCATAAAAACAAAATTGTCCTGTTTGACGATCCAAAAGAGGCAGAATCATTCGCCGACGAGCTGGACTGAGGTTTGCCTCGTAAACCGTTACCCATGGTGGAGGTAAGAAGATGACATTTACGTTTTTTTTTGTTTGTTTGCACCCCCTCATTATGACTGTTATAATACGGACAAATCACTTGACTTTGAAACCCCAGAGGAAGGGGTATTGATTTGCCAATACAGTCGCGATCGGCTGTTATTTCTTTTCTCCTCAACGTGTATATTTACTGTCTGGCAGCGGTACTTCCTGCAACAACGTGTGACGTCATACGGACGATACCATGACTAAAGGAAGGGAGGGGGGTACAAGGAATGGCACGAATTTAACATGCATCTGTTTTGCACTGATATTTTTCTCTCAAACATTAGAAGGTCACAATGACTGAATGGTAAAAAGTATGTGGAGAGGAGAACTCTCAACAGTATAAGAAAAAAAAGAAAAAAAAAAGAAAAAAAAGTCTGCCTAATAAGAAACACCCCTCACCATTCAGTAATATCAGGTGACCAACTCATATTTAACAACATGGGGGGAAGTGAAGAGGGGAGGGGGTGTAAAGAGAAATACAAATAAATAAAAGGAAGTTATTACACTGAAGACAAGAGCTCCAGGGGCCAATATAAGAAAGATTTAATTCTTTTTCAGTTATTTTGTTTTTTCCATTATTGTTTCTCTATGGCCTACTAGGAGTAAGGGGGTAAATGTCGTGGTTCAGAAAACCATGGCTGGGGTGGGTTGATGTATTTCATGTATGTTTTTTATTCTATGTATGTGTATTCTATGTATGTTTTGTGTTCTATGTTTTTTGGTCATGTTTATTAATAAAAGTAATGGCAATATTTTCGAGGCAAATGTATACAGTCATAGATACTCCTCAAAGATTGTACCAACTACCATGTCAGATATAATTATAAATTCGTGGAACATTAAAGGCTTGGGAAATCCTATTAAAAGGAAAAAAATGTTATCCCTTCTAAAAGAAAACAAAGTAGATGTGGCTTTTTTACAAGAAACATATTTGTCAGACACTGAACACGCAAAGTTAAAAAGAGAATGGGTAGGTCAGGTCTATTTCTCATCATATAAAAGTCATAGCAGGGGAACGGCTATTTTGATTAACAAAACAATACCATTTACAGTAGAAAAAACAATTACAGACCCAAACGGACGGTTTGTCTTGGTGTCAGGCTGCATTTGGGGAACATCCATTACTTTTTTGAACATTTATGCCCCCAATGCCGATGAACCCACATTTATGTCTGACATGGTGTTGCTGTTCAATGAAAACTGTAAAGGTTTTGGAGTGATGGCGGGAGATTTTAATCTGACAATGACAGCATTGGATAAGTCTAGTCAAACTAACCATAGCTCCAAATCCTCAAAAGTTCTTCAAGGGTTATGTGCAGAAAGTGGCCTAATTGATGTCTGGCGTGAATTACATCCAGGCATTAAAGACTACAGCTTCTTCTCAAATGTACATAACTCATATAGTAGAATAGACTATGCCTTTATTTACTCAAAATATATATACATGATAAAGGAATGTGAAATTAGCCCAATCATTTTATCAGATCATGCCAGAATATGCATGACTATTCAGTTTAATAGGAACAACTCGTTCACCAAACAATGGAAATTTGATAATTCATTACTCCAAGATGAAGAATTTAAAGTAAAAACGCGAACATGGATTACAAACTACATAAAGGAAAATAATGACCCCCTCATTGACCCTAACATTATCTGGGAGGCTGCAAAAGCCACTTTAAGAGGACTAATAATTTCATATGGTTCATTTAAAAAGCGAGTAAAAAGAGCACAAGCACAAGAACTTGAGAGAGAAGTAATAAGATGTGAAGCACTTCATAAGACAGCGTCTACAGAGGACAATTGGAGACAATTAATTGTGGCCAGGGCCAAATTAAACCTTAATATTTCAAACGAAATTACAACAAAAATGAATTACGTTAGACAAAAGCATTACGAATTTGGCAATAAACCAAGTAAATTACTGGCCCATCAATTAAAGAAAGAACAAACTGAAAGAACTATTAAAGCAATTAATCTCAATGATAATATAACATATCAACCTAAAGAGATTAATCAAGCTTTCTTTGAATTCTACAATACACTTTACAAATCTCAAAGTTCTCATTCACAAGAACAACTGGACCAGTACTTACAAAATAAGAAATTGTCAAAATTGTCTGAATTAGACCAGCAATATCTTAACTCATCATTTACAAAAGAAGAGGTTTTGGCCACAATTAAGTTAATGCCCATAAATAAAAGCCCAGGACCAGATGGTTTTTCTGCTGAATTTTATAAAGAATTTTGGACTGAACTTCATCCCATTTTTATGGCAATGATGTATAATTTCTGTCACAATAGAATACTCCCTCAATCAATGAACCTAGCACATATCACAGTATTGCACAAAAGTGGCAAAGATCCTTTAAATTGTTCATCATATAGACCTATTAGTCTTTTAGATCACGATTACAAGATTATAACCAAATTATTAGCAAAAAGACTAGAAGATATTTTGCCTAAATTGATTAATCCAGACCAATCGGGTTTCATAAAAGGGAGATATTCTGCTGACAATATAAGGAGACTTTTAAATGTAATAAACCATTTGGACACCAGTCGGAGCCCTTCTCTGCTCCTATCACTGGACGCAGAGAAGGCCTTCGATAGGGTTGAATGGAACTTTCTTTTTTCTATACTTGACAAGCTTAATATGGGACCAAACTTTATCGCTTGGATTAAAGCAATCTATAAAAATCCTAAAGCAGCTGTCATTACCAATGGAGCTTCCTCTGATTTTTTTACACTAACGAGAGGGACAAGACAAGGATGCCCACTGTCGAGTTCACTCTTCGCGATGGTGATTGAATTGCTGGCGTCATGTGTACGAGACAATATTCACATTAAAGGACTGAAAATGAATAAGGAGGAACATAAAATATCCTTATACGCAGATGACATTATTTTATACATAAAAGACCCAGAACAGTCCTTATCACACTTATATAACGAAATAGAACAATTTGGAAAATACTCTGGATATAAGTTAAACTTTAATAAATCAAATGCTTGTCTCCTGCATATGACCCCAACCGAAACGATGTATAAAACATATCCCTTTAATTGGTCTCCAGAAGGGTTTAAATATTTGGGAATAAACATTACACCGCAATTAGATAACTTGTACAGGGAAAACTATTGTCCTCTTATAGAAAAGATAAAAACTGATCTGTGTAAATGGTCCACGCTCCCATTATCTCTGCTGGGAAGAATAAATGTAATAAGAATGAACGTCCTTCCAAGACTAAATTTCCTTTTTCAAATGTTACCATGTTACTTATCTACAGAATTTTTCAAATCTATGAATAGACCCATCTCAAAATTTATTTGGTGCAACAAAATGCCTAGGATAAAGTTATTGACACTTATGAAACCAGAATCCATGGGAGGTCTCGGTCTCCCCAACCTCCAACATTATTTTTGGTCAGCCCAATTAAGAAATGTACTGTCATGGTCGTTGGGAAGACGGGACTCACAGTGGTTTCAGTTAGAAGCTAAATTTGTTGACCCGTTACCATTGGACTCTCTCATATTTATAAAACAATTTAAAAAGATAAGAAACATAGGTAATTGCTTCACTGTTTTTAACACACTATGTGCTTGGAAGGACTGCTCAAAAAAACTGGGTATCACCAATTGTACCTCCATATACTCTCCTATCTATCACAATCCTGATCTAGATAAACATCTAAGATCAATTAATATACTCAAATGGGCTCAGTTGGGGATAAGTCAATTCAAAGACCTGTTTCATACAAATATGCAGTTAAAATCATTTATGGATTTAAGAACAGAATATGCCATCCCAAATACTGATTTCTTTAAATATTTACAAATGAGAAACATTATACACATACTGAGAAGAGAAAATAAACTAAGACTAGAATTACATGAAATAGAAGAAATACTAATGTCATCGACCACAATTAAAAGTAAAATTTGTGAATTTTATGACATCTTCTCCAAAGAATGTCACTCATCTTTTTTGCCTTTGTTGAGGATCTGGGAGACAGACCTAACCATGAAATTTGTAGAAAATACATGGCTAAATATTTGTGATAGAATACACTTTCCATTTACAAGTAACAAAATCAAAGAAGCAAATTTTAAATTTATCCATAAATTGTATTTAACTCCAATAAAAATGCATAAAATGTCTAGAGATAATTCAATAAACTGTCCTAGATGTAAAACTAACGAAGGAACATTTCTACACATGTTTTGGCACTGTGATAAACTAAAACGATTCTGGAATTGTATTCATTTATTTACAAAATCTGTATTAGAAACGGAATTTGACTTGTCCCCATGTGCCTATTTACTTAATGAATTACCAGAGATCCAGATGGATCCAAGAAAATATAGACTGCTGATTGTTATAACATACTTTGCCAAGAAATGTATTCTCCTGTTTTGGAAAAATGACTCTTCGCCCACTTTTGAGATGTTTCAAGATCAGATATCCCAGCTTCTCCCATTGGAGAGATTGACCTTGGAGGAGCGCGGCCGGGGGTGGATGTTCCGGGACCTTTGGTCTCCGCTGTTTTCTCGATTGAGCAGAGGGGCTGTTGATTGATACGGCTAGTGGCGGTATGTGAATATATCCGCATGCTGTCGCTGGCCGTGTCGATTGGTGGTTTTGCTGTTTGGTTGGGGGAGGGGTGGGGGCCGGGGGTCTTGGGATGTCTATCCCCGGTTGTGTATTTTTTGGAGGTGGGTTTCCCTAGTGGAAGAAGTTGTACAACAGACGCGTAAGAGGCCTGTCTGTTGTATAACAATGATGTTGTTGTTGTCATTGTTGTTATTATTTATTATTGTTTATTTAAAAATACGTATGAGAAAAAATGAACAGTGTAAACAATATCATTAACTCTGAATATAAAAATATGAGAAAAGCAAACAAGACGCGGTCTCGGACTGGTGGGGGCCCCTGATTCGAGGTCTTGGTGAATCGGAGTGTTAAAGAGGCATGATGCTCTGGCTCGCTGGGGCGCCGGATTTGGGGTCCTCACGGGGTAGGGACCTTGGTTGTCGATACTGGAGATGACGGGTGCTCAAGTAATCTCGCCTTATGGTACATACATGTGGGTATATGCATGTATATATGTATATATATGTATGTGTGTATGTATATGTATATATATATATATTCTTATTAATTTATATATTTAATTTATACATGACTATTTTATTTTTCATTATTCTGATTTAACTGATGGTTGTCATTGTCATTATTATTATTATTATTATTATTATTATTATTATTATTATTATTACTGTTATTGTCCTGTGATGTCTTGTTTATTAGTATTGTTATTGTATTGTATTGTCTTGTTTCATGTTGAAAAGGGAAAATAAAGAAAAACTATTTGAAAAAAAAAAAAAAAAATCTACTTGAACGTATTACCTTATCTACTTGAAATGTACTGAAAATTGTTTAGGTTTCTTTACTTTTAAATAGTTTCTAGTTAATTAACCTCTTTAGCCCGAGCAGTCCGACGGAGGTTAAAGGGTACAAAGTATGAAGAAGGTGAACATGTGATTTTACTATAATAATGGTCAGCTAATTGCTAGCATCGGCAGAGATGTAATTGTCTTCACAATTAAATATTACATTCATTCTCTTCACAATATAAAAAGGTCTTTAAAAGTGATCTTAATTCATGATCTTGATCTGATAGACATATTACAAACGAATGATCAATATAATGCTAAATCAATCTGAACTCTTCATTGGTGTACTTCTCTCTTCTCCAGGTACAATTGCTGCATTGCTCCCCAACAACAAGCAGAGATATGAATGAGTCAAGGCCTCACTCCTGTGACCAGTGTGGAAAGCGCTTCATCAAAAAGGCAGAATTAAAGAAACACCAGCGCATTCACTGCTGTGACCAGTGTGGAAAGCACTTCATCAAAAAGGCAGAATTAAAGAAACACCAGCGCATTCATACAGGAGAGAAGCCTTACCACTGTGACCAATGTGGAGCGTGCTTCAGTCAATCTGGACACTTAAAGATACACCAACGCATTCATACAGGAGAGAAGCCTTACTGCTGTGACCAATGTGGATCGCGCTTCAGTGCCTCTTCAGAATTAAAGAAACACCAGCGCATTCATACAGGAGTGAAGCCCTACCACTGTGACCAGTGTGAGAAGAGCTTCAGTAGATATGACTACTTAAAGTCACACCAGCGCATTCATACTGGAAATAAGCCTTACCACTGTGACCAGTGTGAGAAGAGCTTCAGACAATCTGGACACTTAAAGATACACCAGCGCATTCATACAGGAGAGAAGCCTTACTGCTGTGACCAATGTGGATCGCGCTTCAGTGCCTCTGCAGAATTAAAGATACACCAGCGCATTCATACAGGAGAGAAGCCTTACCACTGTGACCAGTGTGAGAAGAGCTTCAGTAGATATGAGCACTTAAAGATACACCAGCGCATTCATACAGGAGAGAAGCCTTACTGCTGTGACCAATGTGGAGCAAGCTTCAGTGAGTCTGGCAGCTTAAAGATACACCAGCGCATTCATACAGGAGAGAAGCCTTACCACTGTGACCAATGTGAGAAGAGCTTCAGACAATCTGGAAAGTTAAAGATACACCAGCGCATTCATACAGGAGAGAAGCCTTACTACTGTGACCAATGTGAGAAGAGCTTCAGTCAATATGGCAGCTTAAAGAGACACCAGCGCATTCATACTGGCTGATGATCACTGATGAAACTAGAGATCTTTATCTGTCTTTTGAGATATTCCATGTGTTCAGTCATATCACAGCAGATGAGTCAGAATTCGGTGGGACTTGAAAGATGAGTCAGAATGCTCAAAAACCCTGGCAGAGGGTGCAGACTGTTCTATAAAAGCTCTGGCGGTCAATGTGTTAACAACCAACTAATGTGATCTGACTCATCTTCAAACACCATTTACATGGTTTGAACAGAGGCCTTGGTCTCTAGTCCTCTCTTCCAACACTAGTTGTCTCTCTTCCAACATGGCTGCCTGTAACCAGACACACACGGGCCCAAGGTTATTGTATTTCATTTTTTGTTTTATTTTCTATATAAATTCTATCAAATATGTGCTGATGCAAAACAATGCATTTTTAAGTTTAGAAATATTGCGTCCCTCCCAAATATTCTTTGACATCTGTACGCTTTGCAATAGGACTCAGTAGGAAAGACAGAAAGAAACTACCGGTATATCTACGCCTGTGTATGAAGATCATCATTTCAATATGTCTTGTTATACCTGACATCTCTGCAAATGAGGGCAATCTTAACTTTTTTCTAGTTAAGATAAAGGTTTGAAATGTAATTCATTAGGATCAATGGTATTCCATACAGAGTGAAATAAGCGACCAATAGTGCAAAAAAACAAGATTTTACAAATCGGAGGGAGAGAGCCTTTGATGTGCCCTTTATTTTTGGTTGAGCACCAAGGTTGAGATGTGAAATAAGAAAATGCCTAATTACTGTACAGTGCTAGAGTTGGTCAAACATTGGAAAAGCATATTACTGTTCCACTGGCTTTCCTATTGATATATTTCCCAAATATCTACACATCTACAACCATTGTTTTACACATAGCAATTGTTGTAAAACACATTTTCAAATCTTCTTATTGCCACCTGCTATCAGAAGGCCTTCTTGAGTCATGGTGTCCTACTCAATCAACCCTGCCCCACCAGCGGCCAGTCTGTTGTTTTTTCATCATTGATTTCCTTTGTTGAACCAGACCAGGCTTTAGCTCCACAACCAGGAAATGCCCAAGAGAACGTATTGTATTCTGGTTGAAATCTAGTAATCCATTCATGAAAATAATCTTTTTAGTTAAATCAAGATTGTGCCATGAAGGCAGTGTTATGTTTATATGTGATGTATTTACAATGATGACATGTCTCTGCATTATATACCGTAATTCCTCTAATAGTAACCCCGGCTTGTATTTGTTTCAACTGTAGCGGATACCAGGCTTGTATTAGGAGGAGGCATGTATAAGAGAGAGGCCTATATTTCTAATTTTCAAACAGATCATAATGAATAAATCAACATTTTGTGTCGGTTTGAACCCAGTCAAATGTACTGGGTTCATTTATTGAAACCAAGTACTGTATGAAATACGGTAGTAAACAGTGCAATTACAGGTGGTCAAAAAAAGTTAAATAAAGTATAATAGTGCAATCACAATACTGGTATAATAATAATAATAATAATAACTTCGTTTTATACAATTCTGAGGTAGGCTTACTCTCTTGGTAAACATTAACACCATACCATTATATGGTCTTTACTGCACAGCCAGGCCAGCATATAACAACAATAACAAAATATACCCGGCTTGTATTAGGAGGCCGGCTTATAATTGCTTAGCTCAACAGCGCACCCGGTCATTAATAGAGACCCGGTTTTTAATTGAATACCGGTTACTATTAGAGGAATTACGGTAGATTAATAGTGCTGAGTGGAATATATTGGAGCACATAATCCTCTCAAAGTAACTATGAAGTAACATGTTTATGCATTCAAGATATATCTCTTAATCGTTTCAGTAAATCTATTATATTGTTACAAATATTTCATGTTCTGTTTATAGTGAATTGACATTAAACAATAAATTTAAATTTGTATAAATATCTTTCTTGAATATATAGGTACTAATCTTGTAGTTCCATTTAGGTGGAAAGACACTCGGGACACAACTACCATAGAAAATATTGTATTATGTGATTGAATGGAAGAAACGTCTTGATTTAAAACGATACAGCACTTTGGCAGAACATTTTCAATCTTTAGCAATCAAATGTATTGCAGTTCACAAAGAGTCACCATCAATATTGTCTGCTCTGGGAGTGGAGACCACTAGTAGCCTAGTGACAATGACCCCAAAATGTTGAGATACCCCTACCGGAGGTAGAACAAAACACAACCATGTTTTACTCATCTCTAAGGTCTCCCATATATGAAATGGATTCTTGTATAAAAATATTTTACTGCAAAACTTGTTAAATTGATAGATATTGTTATACACCCCCAAAGGAAAAAACAACCAAAATATAGCCTGGCCGTATGGGAGTTGAGACATATAAACTCATGTAGATTAATAATACAAGCTCCAAGAGCTTTCAAACTTGACATGCTAGCAGTCAGACAGTTGCTTAACCTAATAGAAAAACCTGGATGTGAATATCTTTATGCATGTAGGAAATATCTACCTATGTACACATACTTAAAATAAGCGGAAATGTAAAAAATTTATATCTATGCAGAATGTTCTCATTTACTTTGTAATAGCTCTGCCATGGATTGTCATAGAAACACAGATGAGGGCTTTCTCAGAAAGGTGTGGTTGTGCTGAATCCAGCAATACCACATGTGTAAATATAGCATGCATGGTCAGGGAGTTACATCAGTAAATGTATGAGGTGTCCTAAATTAAATAAAATGAAACATTGACATAATGAAGTCTTCAGTCCAAAGCCCATTATCAGTGGTGAGAAGCATGTTGACAAATTCAATGTTACTGCAAAGTAAAGTCACTTGAGGTAATGTTCTGGTCTATAATGTTAATATATTTATG
>NW_028172122.1:0-5000 GCF_963971535.1 Notolepis coatsorum
CAGCATGGGGAGGGGGAGGGGAGGTACAGGCAGGGGAAGAGAGAGAGAGGGAGAGAGAGAGAGAGAAGTCATGCACAAGATGAGCTCCTGATTTAATATCTAACTTGTGATTGTTAAGAGAGAGATAAACATTTTGGACAAGATAAATACCATCACAAAGAAGGCTGTTGTGTTATATATATATATACATGTAGCTGGGAACCTCAGTGTGTGTCTATTTAGCTAACTTTGACCTGCTAAGTAAAGCTAGCTAACAGTACTGGCTAGCTAGCTAGCTCCAACCTACACAGGCTGTTTCCTACACCTTGAGTCCCAGCCTCCAAACCAAAAGAAAATAATAACACACTGCAAAGAGCAAATCGATTTTTATATCAAACCAGGTAGGAAATATAACTGTAAGCTATAAAGCTGAAATGAATGTACTTTATACTGTTAGCTACTAGCTTAAAAAGATCATTTTTGCTAGCTATAAGACTGTTTCTATAGCATATTTAGCTAGGAAACCCCCAGGATAGGTTTACATATCCACCATAAATAGGGCTGCTATACCTGTATAGATCATATTTAAGATAAGATAAGATAAGATAAGATATTCCTTTATTGATCCCCTTGGGGAAATTCAGGCATCATAGCAGCATGGGGGGGAGGGGGGGAGGGGTACAGGTAGTAAAACAACACAGTATACAGGTAGTAAAAGACAACACAGGCAGTGTAAACAATTTGATCAATATGGTCAATATAATTTACTATCTGACTAGCTGAGGAATATTCACATTATTCACAGTGTCACCTGAGGTGCAGTATGCAAGAGGTAGTGTTATAATAATTTACTATCTACTGAGTATACATTAATCAAAGTACCAGGGTAGTCTACTTTGTCCCCCTTGGGTTCCTATAAGTCCCAGGTCAATGTCTGGTAGCAGTCGCTGTCGCTGCCCCCTGTTGTGGGGCCTGGAGGCTGCTAGTCGCTGCCCACTGTTGTGGAGCCTGATGGCCGCTGGTATGAAGGACTGTCCGAGGCGGTTAGTTGAGTGTCGGGGGGGGATGAGTCTGTGGCTGAACGAGCTTCTCATCTTGACTAGCTCGTCGTAGAGGGGGTGGTAGGGGTTCTCCATGATGGCATCCAGCTTCCTTATCATCCCCCTCTCTACCATCACCTCAAGTCTAGGTAGCTCGACTCCCACCACGGAGCTAGCCTTCCTCACCAGCTTGTTGAGCTTGTTGGTGTCCCTTGAGTTGATGTAGCCTCCCCAGCATGCCACAGCATAGAAGAGGATGCTGGCCACAACAGACTGGTAAAAAGACTGCAGCAGTTTGTTGCACACATTGAAGGACCTGAGTCTCCTCAGGAAGAACAGCCTGCTCTGTCCCTTCCTGTAGAGGGCCTCTGTGTTGTCCGACCAGTCCAGTTTATTGTTCAGGTGTACCCCAAGGAACTTGTATGAGTCCACCATCTCCACATCCACCCCTCGGATGGAGATGGGAATCGGGGGGGGCCTCTTCTTGCCCCTCCGGAAGTCCACCACCAGCTCCTTGGTCTTACTGGTGTTGAGTTGGAGGTGGTTGCTGTCGCTCCACCCCACGAAGCTCTCCACCAGGGCTCTGTACTCCTCCTCATCATCGTCGGTGATGTAGCTTACGATGGAGGAGTCGTCTGACAACCTCAGGGTGGGCTTATCTATCAAACTTGGATTTTTTACACAGTCTTTTCCTACACTGAGCCCCAGCCTCAACTTAAATATGTATATATATATATAAAATAATAGTACAGTGAAAAGAGCAAAGCTATTTTCTAAAGAATAATTTATTTATTTATCTTTATTTTCTTATTTTATTTTTTTTATTATTAGCTAGTTAAACATCCCATCTTTGTTTATCCAGTTGCTATAGCAACATGGACACTGAGACAGCAGCACGGACAGCGGCAGGCATTTTCCTTCCCTGTTTTTTTGAATATCCAGAAGAGATCAAATCAGAGAACGGGAGAATACAGTTCAGACATAGGTTACAACGAGAATACCCAGAGACTCTATATGCTGACCGCTCTAAAAACACTGGTGTTATTACCAACCTGCTATTCTTCACCGAGCATGTCACTGCATGGCATACAGCCATATCAAAGCACTACGGCTTCGTAATCAAGAAAGGGATCTGCAAGGGAAGACAACTTCAGATCTTTGAGGATGAAGACAAGGACCAAGAGAGAAGGTTCCTGACTGTCAACTTTTACCAAAATGGTACGGTCATGGTGCAAGGTAACAAAGCTGCCCTTGGCTCCTTTGGACAGGACTTCCCCACTCTGAAGAAGGGGGCAGCATCTAGAAAGGACACAGGAAGCACTCTGAGCTCTCCCATCACCACAGGCACCCCGACAACAGAGAGCCAGGTATCCCCTATTCCTCCTGGTCATAACAACCAGCACCCAGACCACCACACCGTCAGCCTCCTGAGAGACAGTCTGGCTCTACTAGAGGTGGAGCTCACTGAGCTGAGAGAACAGCAGCTCTCCACCAGCCCCACACCACACCCTGCCCTCCAGCAGTGGAAGCACCAGCTGGAGTCTGCTACACAGGAGCTGAGGGAACAGATCTCCAGCCTGCAGAAGGACAACCGGACCCTCACCACAGAACTTAGGGAAACAAAGGACATCATGAGGCGGGAAATAATGCAGGTGAGAAACGAGATGTCAAAGGAAATATCAGCCATCATGGTGAAGCTGATGTCTACCAGTACAGAACAGCCACAACCCCTCACCCCTCCCAACCCTCCCCCCACTGAGCCCCCACCACCCAGCGAGGATGCAACCGAGAGAGGTCTTCTAGCCCCCCGGGCCCCCTGCTCCCCCAACCCACCCACCACGAGCCCCCACCACCCAGTGAGGATGCAGCCGAGAGAGGCTCTCAAGCCCCCCAGGCCCCCTCCTCCCCCAGCATCTCACACCATCAGCCCACCACCCTGAAAAAGGACACTGAGGTTGCTATCCTAATAGACTCAAATGGCAAGTTCATCCAAGAACAAAAACTTTTCCCCAACACAAAAGTGTCCAAAATCTGGTGCCCCACATTAGAGGATGCACTGCAAATCCTTGCGCACCCCGAGTTTGGCACACCAGGCCATATTATCATCCACACTGGCACCAACAACCTGCGGGAGGAACAGGAAAAGGTTGGTAGTCTGGTCACCAGAGTAGCAGAGAATGCAGCTGTGACCTTCCCAGACTCACGCATCACCATCTCAACCTTGCTGCCCCGCAGAGACTTTCACCCCAAGACCATCAATAGGGTGAACGCTGACATCACCAGAGGATGTGCCTCACTCCCAAATGTACACGTTGCACATCATATATATATAACGCCTGAGCACCTGTACGACCACTCCCACTTAAAAAAGCAGGCAGTGGGCATGTTTACAAAAACACTAAAAGATGTGGCACTGGGCCGTCAAAGCCTCCACCTTACACCAGCCAGAGGACCTCCCAGGAGCCCCCACTACGCCTCAGACCCCATCAGGAGCCAAAGACCTCCCAGGGCCCACTACGCCTCAGACCCCATCAGGAGCCAAAGACCTCCCAGGAGCCCCCACTACGCCTCAGACCCCATCAGGAGCCAAAGACCTCCCAGGGCCCACTACGCCTCAGACCCCATCAGGAGCCAAAGACCTCCCAGGAGCCCCCACTACGCCTCAGACCCCATCAGGAGCCAAAGACCTCCCAGGAGCCCCCACTACGCCTCAGACCCCACCAGGAGCCAAAGACCTCCCAGGAGCCCCCACTACGCCTCAGACCCCACCAGGAGCCAAAGACCTCCCAGGAGCCCCCACTACGCCTCAGACCCCATCAGGAGCCAAAGACCTCCCAGGAGCCCCCACTACGCCTCAGACCCCATCAGGAGCCAACGACCTCCCAGGAGCCCCCACTACGCCTCAGACCCCATCAGGAGCCAAAGACCCTCCCAGGAGCCCCCCACTACGCCTCAGACCCCCACCAGGAGCCAAAGACCTCCCAGGAGCCCCCACTACGCCTCAGACCCCACAAGGAGCCAAAGACCTCCCAGACATCCATCCAGACCCAGCGCACCCCACAGACCCCCCCGCTTCACCAGAACATCACCAGCTCCAGCAGCACAACCAGACTGGCCCTGGCCCAGGCTACTACCCCTCAACAAAACCAGAGACTCTACCAGAACCAAGAGCCTGGCCCTCTGCCCCTTCCCAGCCCACAGCATGGAGAACCACACCAGGCCCCACGCAGCTACGCAGAGGCCCTCCAAGGAAGAATGAACTATGAAGGAATGAGTGAGATTAAACAGCTCCTCCAGTACATCTGCACTAAGCTGAACTAGTCTCATAATACACACACACACACAACACACACATGGCCGCCTAGTTGAGTTGATTTTTTTTACATTTAATGAACACCTGTATGTGCAATTTCCTGCAATATAGAGCCTTCAATCTTGACCAAAAATAAAGCTGCTCTTTTCACTATAAAACTCAGTTTATATTGCAGTATGATAGCTATAATAATAATAACTTCACTGCGAGGGCTCTTTTAGCTAACGCTAGCTAGGCACGTTATGATAGCCAATTACTATTATAATAATAATAATAATAACTTTCCCATCCTCCCAAAGCCCCTCCAGCCCCCGTTCACATCCGCAGCACCAACAACAACAACAACAACTAGATTGACGCTATCAATAGCCCCAGTGAGCGCGGCGGCTGAATGAATGAAAACTTTATTTAACAGATTGCAGAATGGGTACAATACAGTACGGCTCAATACACACAATTGTTAAGGGGATGCAGACCAGAGAAAGACGTTTTGTCTTGTTTACATCAGGGTCCCCTTTCGTGACTGTGCTGCACCGAAGTGAATCCACAGTCACTTGCTCCTCAATGGGAAACCAACCTAGATTTAACCATGAAGGACTGGTTCTGGCCGAACCGTTCGTTATACAAGTATCACAGAGACATTACAAAGGTGCTCACAGTTGCACGAG
>NW_028172122.1:10000-115757 GCF_963971535.1 Notolepis coatsorum
GTATATAGCGTTTTTATATTTTACCACGTTATTCCATTTTTATTTGAATCTTATTCTACCTTCATGTGACTATAGTGTTCTAATGCATCCAGTGCTCCTACTTCTGAGCGGACAGTCCTCCAACAAGTCTCACTGGACCATTCTCGAAGTCAACTTCCTGTCTGTTGTTGCTACGCAACTGCGGCCCCGGGGTACATTGTGAACGCTTCATTTAGTGCAGAAATGGATCGGAAAAGCGGCAAATTATTCACAATCGAGGGTAATTTTCTTCAGTGCATCACAATGCCAAAGAGCTGCTTTGTTACGTTTTGTACTAATAACAAAAACAAAAATCCAAATCGCAAGTTTTATACCATCACGGAGGAAAAAGTGGCTGGCAGCTAACGTTAGCTACGTTAACCCTGACAAATAGCTACATGCTAAGCTAACGTTAATTATATCATATCGAACCGATAGGAGCTTATCTTATCTAATCTTACGTGGATGTTTGATCGGGTAGTGGCACACGTGGTACCACCACGTAAGATTAGATAAGATAAGCTCCTATCGGTTTGATATGATGTAATTAACGTGAGCTTAGCATGTAGCTACCACGACCACATTGTATACTCGTATGCCGTGACAAATAAAAAAAAAACTCTTGACACAACACCAGAGGGAGTTAGCCGAACGTTAGCTGCCAGCCACTTTTTCCTCCGTGATGCCTCAGCTGGTATTATATAAAACTTGTGATTTGGATTTCTGTGTTTGTTATTAGTACAAAACGTAACACAGCAGCTTCAATTTGGGTATTCGAGAGATGGCCATGTCTGCAGGTGTCTTGTATGGACATGATGTCAAGTCAATCAGGGGGAGATCTTTGACTCATATCTCGCCTTAGAATCACCAGAAAGGCTTTCGAAATAGTGAAATGCCATGTTGGCCTCAATATTTTCAAAACAAATCGTATGAAAATGTTATGAAATGAACAAGAATGTGATAAAACATGTAATAAAAACGGAGCTCAACGCATACATTTGATCGTAGAAATCCATTTGTTTTCCCTCATACCAAGATGGCGGCGGTCTCGTGACATCAGAGTGTCTTCGAGAATTGACCTTGTGTTAACCTATATATCGTTAGACTCATTTTCAAGCAATTTTTTTGGCCAAATTGATATTTCTGCCTAACTGTACTCTCCTGTCTCCTCACACTGCTGCATCGCCCTGGCTTAGTGCCTATGTCCTCAGCCAATCAGAACGCTTGTTACTTTCAAAAATCCCCATCTGCCTAACTTGTGCATTTTAACGTTACATACACAAACGGCGATCGCATGACTTAGGCAAGTAAAACAACTGCCTAGTGTATGACATGTTTGTATGTAAGAGGAATAAATGCCTAAGTCACGACACATTTTGTTTAAAAGTCACCTTATTTTGTTACGCAATGGTCGTTGCATTTTTGCAAACTTGCTGATGCACCTTGTGGAACTTATTTAAAAAATATAAATTAAAAACTCATTTGCTGGAAAATGTGTTTTTTCTTCTTTTCCAAAAAATTCTGAAAAATTACTTTTATCATATGAGGCTAACGATATGACCAATAAAATAAACTCAAACTTTGTATGGAGGTAGTGTCTCCATTTAATCTATAGCTATATCACTAAATACAGTTCTCCATCTCACTTCTTCTCAATTCTTCTCTCAATTATTTTCTATTCTCTTTATATCTTGCCCCTTAAAACCTGTTCCACCCCAGGTGAAATCTGCATAAAATGTATACCTAGGTAAATGGAATATTGCTCCACTTCTACAAGGGCTATTTGCATATTCTTGGTATCTAGGAACATCTATGGACCTCAATGAATGTATTCTCAGTGTCAGAAATATTGTGTCTATTACTAGGCTTGCTTAAATTCTGATGAAACAAAGGAAAATATGAATTATGATTTTTCTTTTCATATTTGACAGTGAATAAAACCATGATAATTGTTGTGAAGGATCAGATTAAACCGAATATATATATTTATTTATATATATATATTTAATTGTATTTGTATATCGTTTGATATCCCCTGTATATTCCTTGTACAATATGCACTGAATATCCCTTTAGTCTACTAAACAGCCCATAATAGTTTCATTCTACCATTGGACGAGAACCTGGCGCCAGGTTGCCATACCCCTAGGTCCAAGTTCAATCGTGCCGCCCAACATGTTAGTCCAGTTCTTTACCCTCCAACAGAGTGACAGACGCGAAGCCTCACCCACGACGCACGTGTGGTGTAGTAAGGCCTACTTGGCCTCAGAATAGGCATTGAGATATCGTGTAGATTAATAGTTGAATAGTCATAGTTTGGCACTATACCGTCGAGTTGGACGTATTCTATTAAGCTAATAATAGTCTATTTATGTATGGTGCATCGTTCGGTTAGAGTTCTAAAGTTATCAGTACCCCCATCGTTCCTGACGTTATCTGGACGCTTAACCAGGCTGGGCAGACCCCTAGTGGTGCTTGCATCCGAGGAGCTCCGGGCCAGGGCGACTGGACCTGTATATTGGATTACTCTACCCGGACGACGGCGAGCCTTCCACGGCTTGGATTATGCTTTGGGTGCTTTGATTATTCCATGGATAAAGGCCAACACTGCGGAGTGTTGGAACTACCCCCCGGAGAGGACTCCAGGTGAGACGGCGCTCTACACCAGTGAGGTCGCCTCACGTCTCTCCGTTGTGGACCGGCAGCTACCGTCCACAGAGGGTCCAGCTGTATTCGTCTGCGGACCGAGGATCTGTGGGCACCGTGTTCAAGACTTTGAATTCTCCCAAGAAACCGTCGGCCAGATGGGATACCGCCAGCGGCTTCTCTAACCCCCCCCTCCTACTGTCTTACAACCAGCGGGACCCCCCCCCCCCTTAGTGTATCCAGCTATAATCATCTAAGTACCATCGCTATAGTTTCCTAAATATCCAGGTTGTATACTTACTCCCTGCGTAACCAGAGATTGGACATTCAATGTTGATTTACCTACGAATACTCATTTGCCATACAAGTGCATATTTCAAATCATAAGTGTAAACAAGTGAACGTTGTATATACCTTTTGCTATATTAAACCTTCGATTTGTACATTTGTGTGGATTCGTTTCATCAGGTGGGAAAGTGTTCATCATACTTATATCATGTACTGGATGGCCAGAAGTTAAAGTACAAGAGGTAGTGGTATTAAATACCATATCTAACAATACAGTCAGGGAATTGTACCCCTCAGTTACAATTGGTCCTTCGAGCCGGAGGGTAACTAGTGTAATATTAATATAGTGTTATTAATATTGAAATGGCCTATGATGAACACTCCACGAAACGATCCTCCTAACCTAGAACGCCCGCGGCGCAGACGACAGACACCTCAGTACTTAGAGGCTTACACTGTCAGTCAACTACCTAGCCTTCGACAAACGGTAAATGCGGTAAAAGTAGAAAGTAAAATTATGTCTGACCTTAACGACCAGGTTTCCCCGACCACAGAGGCCCTAGTAGGTCCTAATGTAACTGACCAAGCTCACGGTGGGGACCAGGAGGGAGCGGACATGCCTTTACCCCCCGCCACTACCCAAGAAGTAGTCCCCGACCAGCCCCGGGAGGAAGACGACCCTACAGAGAGAGAACTCTGCACGGAAGAAGAGGAGGAGAGCGCCGAGGAAATAGAGCTCCAGGACTCCCCAACGAGTACCCCCAGGAGCGGCTCACGCAGGAGCGGCTCACCTCCACAACCGCCTTCCCCCAGCGAAGCGGAGAGGATGCTACAACAGGCGTTCCTCGCCAGCCTGACAGCCTCTACCGAACGCGATCGACTCCAAGCACAGACGCTTAGCGAGCGCGAACATTTTACTATTGAAAGAGAACGCCTCCAAGCGCAGCAACGGAGCGAAGAAGAGCGCATACGCCTGGAGATGAGACGCCTTCAGACGGCAATTAATATGGTAAGAGACCGGGCCGCAGCAGAGCGCGCCGCCGCCGCAGCAGAGCGCGCCGCCGCAGAAGCCCAGCGCGCCGCTGACGGTGCCCAAAGACGAGCAGAGAGCGCCGCCGCCGAAGCCCAGCGCGTCGCTGACTATGCCAAAAGAGAAGCAGAGCGCGCCGCTGCCGAAGCCCAGCGCGCCGCTGACTATGCCCAAAGAGAAGCAGAGCGCAACACAGATCTCATCCAGCGCCAAGCCGAGCGCGACAGACTACAAGCCGAGCGCGACAAGTTACGGGCGCGGCTAATGAAGCGGCTGATGATCCCCAGGGCAACACCCTCTCCCTCCGCCAGGGGTTCAAGGAACTCGTCGAGACAACGGTCAAGGGCAGCGCCTCCTAACCGAGCAAGCGACCCTGAACTTGACCAACAGACAAAGCCTATACCCCCCGCAGACCCCCTTCCCAGACCGGTCCAAGCGAGACCCAGCTACAAGGAAGGAGCGGCATACACTGTGGAGAAGCTAAATAAATGACTACAGGATCTGGAAGACCTGATAGAGGAAGAAGAGGGAGAAGAGGAGAACCAAGCCCGACGACAGCACAGTACTCCACCGGACCAGGAGGTCCAGGACAGCCCAGGCTATACTCCCGCGGCGCTGCGCTACAGACCCCCGACTCTATTCACGGGTGAGCACGACGCACGACCAGCCCCGAGGAATAGCACCCGGACCAGCGGGCCATGGTACCCTGCCGGTACCAGCCCACAGAGAGGCGTAAGAGGAGACTCGCCTAGGAGGCCTCTCCCCCAACACTCGCCGATGTATCCGCCATCCACGGCGTCATACATTGCGATATCGCGCACCAGACGGAGTGTGTACAGAACACTCGCCAGACAATATGACCCGTTGGGATGTATTCTACCTTACACCACCAGGGCAAAGATGATTGTACGAGCACTATGGGACAAGGACCAGGGCTGGGACGACCCAATACCCGCACACCTTGCCTCAACATGGAGAGAGTGGGAGACGGAACTCCGCTCACTCCCAGGCGTCAATATACGCCGCAGCTACTTCCCATCCACAGTGAGGCCAGAGACATGCGAGACTGAGCTACACGTCTTCAGCGACGCCTCCGAAGTAGCCTACGGATCGGTGGCCTACTTGCGTGCCCAAGAGAAGGGAGGAAAGATACACACTGCTTTCATCCTGGCCCGCTCAAGAATAGCCCCACGTAAGCAACAATCTATCCCACGTCTAGAGCTCTGCGCAGCCCTAGCAGGAGCGCATCTAGCCACGTTAATCCAACGTGAACTCACCATTCCGGTGCACAGAACAATCTTGTGGTCAGATTCCACGACAGTACTCACATGGATCAAGTCTGATTCATGCAGATACAAAGTCTTCGTGGGAGTCAGAGTCACCGAGATTCAAGAGTTAACAGAAGCAGCGAGCTGGCGGTATGTGGACACCAAACACAACCCAGCTGACGTCATCACCCGGGGAATGTCTCTGGATGACCTACCCCGTCGCAACATCTACAGTGACGGACCAGAATTCCTCAAGCTCCCGGAAGGAGAGTGGCCTACGCCCACCCCACGGGAAGCAAGTAACGAGGAGGCTGAGAACAAGAAACCTATGTTCTGTGGACTGAGCACAGTCGCCTCCACAGACCCCAACATAGATGACTGCATTACCCTAGAGAGTGCGCAGCAAAGAACATTCCTGCGGCACCACCCAGAGATTCAGTCCACCACTGACATGTCAGCAGCTGACTACGAAGAAGCAGAACTTCTTCTACTACAACGAGCCCAGAGAGACTCGTTCCTCGATGAGCTAGACTGTCTACAGGGAGGAAACCCCGTCCCATCAGACAGCAGACTGATTCACCTGGCACCAGAGAGTGACGCCCATAATCTCATCAGAGTGGGTGGTCGCCTGCGGAGAGCCCCCGATCTACCGGATGATACTAAGTACCCGATCGTCTTGAACAGCCGACACAAGGTCACAGAGCTGATCATAAAGAAATACGACGAGGATGTACACCACGCAGGAGCAGAGAGAGTCTTCGCGGAGATCAGACGTCGTTATTGGATACTGCAAGGCAGAGAAGCAGTACGGCGCTTCCAGCGAACCTGTCTAGACTGCCGTAAGTGGCGCGCGCAGCCCAGCATACCACGGATGGCTGACTTACCCCCCTGTCGCCTCCGAATCGGCGACAAGCCATTCCACTCCACAGGCATGGACTGCTTTGGCCCGTTGTATATAAAGAGAGGAAGAGGCACCGAGAAGCGGTGGGGTATTGTATTCAAATGCATGACCACCAGAGCGATACATATCGAGCTCCTTCCGACCATGAGCACAGACTCATTCCTTATGGCCTTCCGAAGATTCACATCACGGAAAGGAAAACCGTCTACATTGTTGTCTGATCACGGGACCAACTTCAAAGGCGGAGAAAGAGAGCTGAGAGAGAGCTTCCAAGCTATGGGCCCAGAACTTAAGACCCACCTCGCTCCATCCCAGATTGACTTCCAGTTTAATCCCCCGAACGCACCCCACTTCGGTGGAACCTGGGAACGAGAAGTACGTTCTATAAAGACAGCCCTGTACGCCGTACTTGGGGCCCAGACTGTGGCGGAGGAAGTCCTAATGACAGTCCTCACGGAGATCGAGGGATTATTGAACTCAAAGCCCCTCGGTTACGTCTCCAGTGATGTAGCAGATGTCGACCCAGTCACCCCCAACACACTCCTAATGGGGTGGCTGGACCCCGCGCTACCCCAGACAATGTACAGGCCTGAAGAAGCGAACGGCCGAAGAATGTGGAGGTACAGCCAAGTACTAGCTGACCAGTTTTGGAGCAGCTTCCTACTCCACTACCTACCGTCTCTACAGACCCGCCAGAAGTGGGTAAAAGAGAGAGACAATTTGACAGAAGGAACAGTCGTCATGATTATTGACCAGTCACTACCCAGAGCTATGTGGCCGGCTGGCCGCGTAAGCAAAGTGATCACCGGTGCCGATGGCAAGGTCCGAGCAGCTGAAGTACTCGTCCAAGGGCGCACTTACACACGTCCCGTGGCGAGGCTCATAGAACTGCCCCGACTCCCAGATACTATCGATGATGACCATGACCCCATGACTTTGTGAGTTGACTGACCCTTACAGCGGACCTTGAGTGGTAGACAGTGCGGTTAATCTGTCTCTGCTTAGCTAATTAGGTGGGTCTAATTAGGGGGCGGCTGTTGTGAAGGATCAGATTAAACCGAATATATATATTTATTTATATATATTTAATTGTATTTGTATATCGTTTGATATCCCCTGTATATTCCTTGTACAATATGCACTGAATATCCCTTTAGTCTACTAAACAGCCCATAATAGTTTCATTCTACCATTGGACGAGAACCTGGCGCCAGGTTGCCATACCCCTAGGTCCAAGTTCAATCGTGCCGCCCAACATGTCGTGGCAAGCCCCGGTTCTGCGCAGGAATATGTCGGGCGAAATACGAATGGTACTATTTGTTCATAGCGCATATATATATGGCGCAAGTAAAGTAGAACTTTCTTTTAGTCCAGTTCTTTACCCTCCAACAGAGTGACAGACGCGAAGCCTCACCCACGACGCACGTGTGGTGTAGTAAGGCCTACTTGGCCTCAGAATAGGCATTGAGATATCGTGTAGATTAATAGTTGAATAGTCATAGTTTGGCACTATACCGTCGAGTTGGACGTATTCTATTAAGCTAATAATAGTCTATTTATGTATGGTGCATCGTTCGGTTAGAGTTCTAAAGTTATCAGTACCCCCATCGTTCCTGACGTTATCTGGACGCTTAACCAGGCTGGGCAGACCCCTAGTGGTGCTTGCATCCGAGGAGCTCCGGGCCAGGGCGACTGGACCTGTATATTGGATTACTCTACCCGGACGACGGCGAGCCTTCCACGGCTTGGATTATGCTTTGGGTGCTTTGATTATTCCATGGATAAAGGCCAACACTGCGGAGTGTTGGAACTACCCCCCGGAGAGGACTCCAGGTGAGACGGCGCTCTACACCAGTGAGGTCGCCTCACGTCTCTCCGTTGTGGACCGGCAGCTACCGTCCACAGAGGGTCCAGCTGTATTCGTCTGCGGACCGAGGATCTGTGGGCACCGTGTTCAAGACTTTGAATTCTCCCAAGAAACCGTCGGCCAGATGGGATACCGCCAGCGGCTTCTCTAACCCCCCCCTCCTACTGTCTTACAACCAGCGGGACCCCCCCCCCTTAGTGTATCCAGCTATAATCATCTAAGTACCATCGCTATAGTTTCCTAAATATCCAGGTTGTATACTTACTCCCTGCGTAACCAGAGATTGGACATTCAATGTTGATTTACCTACGAATACTCATTTGCCATACAAGTGCATATTTCAAATCATAAGTGTAAACAAGTGAACGTTGTATATACCTTTTGCTATATTAAACCTTCGATTTGTACATTTGTGTGGATTCGTTTCATCAGGTGGGAAAGTGTTCATCATACTTATATCATGTACTGGATGGCCAGAAGTTAAAGTACAAGAGGTAGAGGTATTAAATACCATATCTAACAATACAGTCAGGGAATTGTACCCCTCAGTTACAATAATAATGACCAAACTTAAAAAACTGCCACTGAGCTAATTCAGTACCCTCTTGAGATCATGTGTACAAAAGATCTAAGGAAATTAATAAAGGGAAGATGATAAAATTGAAGGTTTTGTATATACAGTACTGAATTCTCCCATCCGGACCAATGCAATTTGAAATATTATTATAGAATATAGAATATATGCTTATACATTACCTTATTATAGCCAATTCGCACATTTATATATATATACATATAGTATCTTTCAAATGGCCGAGTTCAATTTGGATATAGTATCACCAGACATGCATAATAACATATACAGATATTTAATGTAATCGACTGTACTTTTTTATTTCTCCCACAGTGTAATCATTTTGTAACTAATTTCAGATCTAATTATTCCTACATGATTACAATAATGTGGAGAAACTGACTGTGTTTCAATATTTGTCAAAAACGTTACCTTTTGTAGCTTATTATCGCGAATCATAACAATTATTGATATGATTCATTCAGAACGCCGAACTTTGAACGACCATAGCGGACCACAGGAAGTGTAGTTTTGAGAAATTCCGACGCTGGCAGATAGCTGGCGAGCCGCTCTTCAAAACTACAATTCCCATGGTTCAACATTTCCATTCCCTCTTCCGCGTCAGAAACGCGAGTGAAAAATAAAAACTTAAAATGATATAAACTCACTTTTAACCTATTGCTAAACTATTGCCAACCTAACGTTTTACATTCTACATGTATTTGTGACATAGTAGTGATAATAATACTTGAAAACGTTTGATTTTAAAAACATTAATTTATTGCATCACTCATAAAAATATTAATATATGATAATAATGTCAAAAAGGGGTCGGTACCGTCCCCGTGGGGTGGAACAGGTTAAAATGTTTTCACTTTATTCTTCTCTCTCTCTCTCTCTCTCTCTCTCTCTCTCTCTCTGTCTGTCTGTCTCCCTCTCTCCCTCCAGTGACCGTGTGAATGGAGTCGATGCAGCAAGTTTAACTACCAAGCCCCCCCCCCACTCCTGTCTGAGAGAGGCAGCTGCCACACAGACGATGTCAGAGAGAGAGAGGGAGGGAGGGAGGGAGGGAGAGAGAGAGAGAGAGAGAGAGAGAGAGAGAGAGAGAGAGAGAGAGAGAGAGAGAGAGAGAGAGAGAGAGAGAGAGAGAGAGAGAGAGAGAGAGAGAGAGAGAGAGAGAGAGAGAGAGAGAGAGAGAGAGAGAGAGAGAGAGATGGATGGAGACTTGAACTAGGGGCAGGTGCCAAACAGGTGATCTCTTTGCCAGGATGGAAGTCCTTGAGAACATTGAGACTACATGTTACAGTATGTGCCTTTAGTCAAGGTACGTATAGATACTTTACTGTATCTGTTTATTTGGGACAGGACAATGCAAAATGAATGAACACCGTGGAGTGTAAAAATTGCCAGATTTAGCACGAGGCTAATTTCCATCCATTGTCCCCAAGACATTAACAACAGGACTCATAAAAACCGTAAGAAATGTAGAAATACATAAAAACAGGACACATAAAAATTAGCGATGTTCGATATTGGCTTTTTTACCGATACCGATATACCGATATTGTCCAACTCTTAATTTCCGATACCGATATCTGCAGGGTTTCACCCCCCAAAAAACTGAATAATTTCAGGTAATTAACATTACATATCTCTTGTCGTGTAATTAACACAACATTTTGCATACCTTGACAATACATTTAATAATAATTTGTTCTTACTTGCTTGCCTGGGTAAATAAAGGTTAAATAAATGTAAGTTTTTTTTTTATACGTAAAAAAAAAGAAATATCGATACCGATATTTTCCGATATCACATTTTTATGCCAATATTGGCCGATAATATCGGTAGGCCGATAATATCGGACATCCGTAATAAAAACAGTAAAACATTTACAAATACATAGCAGCGATAGACAAAAATACTAGTGGCTAGAGATATGTCACATGTGGTCACATGACTGAAGAGCAGTGATGAACTAGTTCCTGCAACTCTGCATATCAGCCATGTTTGCTTGTTCAAAAACGGTGCTGCTGCAGCCATGGTCTTCTTTCTGCAGTCGAGATCATGGCTAGCAGTGTGACTGTTGTTAAAACAGTGGAGAACATGGCTAACAGTGTTGTTAAAACAGTGGAGAACATGGCTAGCAGTGTTGTTAAAACAGTGGAGAACCTGGCTAACAGTGTGGTTAAAACAGTGGAGATCATGGCTAACAGTGTTGTTAAAACAGTGGAGAACATGGCTAACAGTGTTGTTAAAACAGTGGAGAACATGGCTAACAGTGTTGTTAAAACAGTGGAGAACATGGAGAACAGTGTTGTTAAAACAGTGGAGAACATGACTAACAGTGTTGTTAAAACAGTGGAGAACATGGCTAACAGTGTTGTTAAAACAGTGGAGAACA
The DNA here is from genome assembly GCF_963971535.1 of Notolepis coatsorum. Taxonomy (NCBI): domain Eukaryota; kingdom Metazoa; phylum Chordata; class Actinopteri; order Aulopiformes; family Paralepididae; genus Notolepis; species Notolepis coatsorum. The sequence goes on from NW_028172122.1 coordinate 20,997, forward strand.
TGACTAACAGTGTTGTTAAAACAGTAGAGAACATGGCTAACAGTGTTGTTAAAACAGTAGAGAACATGGCTAACAGTGTTGTTAAAACAGTGGAGAACATGGCTAACAGTGTTGTTAAAACAGTAGAGAACATGGCTAACAGTGTTGTTAAAACAGTGGAGAACATGGCTAACAGTGTTGTTAAAACAGTGGAGAACATGACTAACAGTGTTGTTAAAACAGTAGAGAACATGGCTAACAGTGTTGTTAAAACAGTGGAGAACATGGCTAACAGTGTTGTTAAAACAGTAGAGAACATGACTAACAGTGTTGTTAAAACAGTAGAGAACATGGCTAACAGTGTTGTTAAAACAGTGGAGAACATGGCTAACAGTGTTGTTAAAACAGTAGAGAACATGGCTAACAGTGTTGTTAAAACAGTGGAGAACATGGCTAACAGTGTTGTTAAAACAGTAGAGAACATGGCTAACAGTGTTGTTAAAACAGTGGAGAACATGGCTAACAGTGTTGTTAAAACAGTGGAGAACATGGCTAACAGTGTTGTTAAAACAGGAGAGAACATGGCTAACAGTGTTGTTAAAACAGTAGAGAACATGGCTAACAGTGTTGTTAAAACAGTAGAGAACATGGCTAACAGTGTTGTTAAAACAGTGGAGAACATGGCTAACAGTGTTGTTAAAACAGTGGAGAACATGGCTAACAGTGTTGTTAAAACAGTGGAGAACATGGCTAACAGTGTTGTTAAAACAGTAGAGAACATGGCTAACAGTGTTGTTAAAACAGTGGAGAACATGGCTAACAGTGTTGTTAAAACAGTGGAGAACATGGCTAACAGTGTTGTTAAAACAGTAGAGAACATGGCTAACAGTGTTGTTAAAACAGTGGAGAACATGGCTAACAGTGTTGTTAAAACAGTGGAGAACATGGCTAACAGTGTTGTTAAAACAGTAGAGAACATGGCTAACAGTGTTGTTAAAACAGTAGAGAACATGGCTAACAGTGTTGTTAAAACAGTGGAGAACATGGCTAACAGTGTTGTTAAAACAGTGGAGAACATGACTAACAGTGTTGTTAAAACAGTGGAGAACATGGCTAACAGTGTTGTTAAAACAGTGGAGAACATGGCTAACAGTGTTGTTAAAACAGTAGAGAACATGGCTAACAGTGTTGTTAAAACAGTAGAGAACATGGCTAACAGTGTTGTTAAAACAGTGGAGAACATGGCTGACAGTGTTGTTAAAACAGTGGAGAACATGGCTAACAGTGTTGTTAAAACAGTAGAGAACATGGCTAACAGTGTTGTTAAAACAGTGGAGAACATGGCTAACAGTGTTGTTAAAACAGTAGAGAACATGACTAACAGTGTTGTTAAAACAGTAGAGAACATGGCTAACAGTGTTGTTAAAACAGTAGAGAACATGGCTAACAGTGTTGTTAAAACAGTGGAGAACATGGCTAACAGTGTTGTTAAAACAGTAGAGAACATGGCTAACAGTGTTGTTAAAACAGTGGAGAACATGGCTAACAGTGTTGTTAAAACAGTGGAGAACATGACTAACAGTGTTGTTAAAACAGTAGAGAACATGGCTAACAGTGTTGTTAAAACAGTGGAGAACATGGCTAACAGTGTTGTTAAAACAGTAGAGAACATGACTAACAGTGTTGTTAAAACAGTAGAGAACATGGCTAACAGTGTTGTTAAAACAGTGGAGAACATGGCTAACAGTGTTGTTAAAACAGTAGAGAACATGGCTAACAGTGTTGTTAAAACAGTGGAGAACATGGCTAACAGTGTTGTTAAAACAGTAGAGAACATGGCTAACAGTGTTGTTAAAACAGTGGAGAACATGGCTAACAGTGTTGTTAAAACAGTGGAGAACATGGCTAACAGTGTTGTTAAAACAGGAGAGAACATGGCTAACAGTGTTGTTAAAACAGTAGAGAACATGGCTAACAGTGTTGTTAAAACAGTAGAGAACATGGCTAACAGTGTTGTTAAAACAGTGGAGAACATGGCTAACAGTGTTGTTAAAACAGTGGAGAACATGGCTAACAGTGTTGTTAAAACAGTGGAGAACATGGCTAACAGTGTTGTTAAAACAGTAGAGAACATGGCTAACAGTGTTGTTAAAACAGTGGAGAACATGGCTAACAGTGTTGTTAAAACAGTGGAGAACATGGCTAACAGTGTTGTTAAAACAGTGGAGAACATGGCTAACAGTGTTGTTAAAACAGTAGAGAACATGGCTAACAGTGTTGTTAAAACAGTAGAGAACATGGCTAACAGTGTTGTTAAAACAGTGGAGAACATGGCTGACAGTGTTGTTAAAACAGTGGAGAACATGGCTAACAGTGTTGTTAAAACAGTAGAGAACATGGCTAACAGTGTTGTTAAAACAGTGGAGAACATGGCTAACAGTGTTGTTAAAACAGTAGAGAACATGACTAACAGTGTTGTTAAAACAGTAGAGAACATGGCTAACAGTGTTGTTAAAACAGTAGAGAACATGGCTAACAGTGTTGTTAAAACAGTGGAGAACATGGCTAACAGTGTTGTTAAAACAGTAGAGAACATGGCTAACAGTGTTGTTAAAACAGTGGAGAACATGGCTAACAGTGTTGTTAAAACAGTGGAGAACATGACTAACAGTGTTGTTAAAACAGTAGAGAACATGGCTAACAGTGTTGTTAAAACAGTGGAGAACATGGCTAACAGTGTTGTTAAAACAGTAGAGAACATGACTAACAGTGTTGTTAAAACAGTAGAGAACATGGCTAACAGTGTTGTTAAAACAGTGGAGAACATGGCTAACAGTGTTGTTAAAACAGTAGAGAACATGGCTAACAGTGTTGTTAAAACAGTGGAGAACATGGCTAACAGTGTTGTTAAAACAGTAGAGAACATGGCTAACAGTGTTGTTAAAACAGTGGAGAACATGGCTAACAGTGTTGTTAAAACAGTGGAGAACATGGCTAACAGTGTTGTTAAAACAGGAGAGAACATGGCTAACAGTGTTGTTAAAACAGTAGAGAACATGGCTAACAGTGTTGTTAAAACAGTAGAGAACATGGCTAACAGTGTTGTTAAAACAGTGGAGAACATGGCTAACAGTGTTGTTAAAACAGTGGAGAACATGGCTAACAGTGTTGTTAAAACAGTGGAGAACATGGCTAACAGTGTTGTTAAAACAGTAGAGAACATGGCTAACAGTGTTGTTAAAACAGTGGAGAACATGGCTAACAGTGTTGTTAAAACAGTGGAGAACATGGCTAACAGTGTTGTTAAAACAGTAGAGAACATGGCTAACAGTGTTGTTAAAACAGTGGAGAACATGGCTAACAGTGTTGTTAAAACAGTGGAGAACATGGCTAACAGTGTTGTTAAAACAGTAGAGAACATGGCTAACAGTGTTGTTAAAACAGTAGAGAACATGGCTAACAGTGTTGTTAAAACAGTGGAGAACATGGCTAACAGTGTTGTTAAAACAGTGGAGAACATGACTAACAGTGTTGTTAAAACAGTGGAGAACATGGCTAACAGTGTTGTTAAAACAGTGGAGAACATGGCTAACAGTGTTGTTAAAACAGTAGAGAACATGGCTAACAGTGTTGTTAAAACAGTAGAGAACATGGCTAACAGTGTTGTTAAAACAGTGGAGAACATGGCTGACAGTGTTGTTAAAACAGTGGAGAACATGGCTAACAGTGTTGTTAAAACAGTAGAGAACATGGCTAACAGTGTTGTTAAAACAGTGGAGAACATGGCTAACAGTGTTGTTAAAACAGTAGAGAACATGGCTAACAGTGTTGTTAAAACAGTAGAGAACATGGCTAACAGTGTTGTTAAAACAGTGGAGAACATGGCTAACAGTGTTGTTAAAACAGTAGAAAACATGGCTAACAGTGTTGTTAAAACAGTGGAGAACATGGCTAACAGTGTTGTTAAAACAGTGGAGAACATGACTAACAGTGTTGTTAAAACAGTAGAGAACATGACTAACAGTGTTGTTAAAACAGTGGAGAACATGGCTAACAGTGTTGTTAAAACAGTGGAGAACATGGCTAACAGTGTTGTTAAAACAGTGGAGAACATGGCTAACAGTGTTGTTAAAACAGTAGAAAACATGGCTAACAGTGTTGTTAAAACAGTGGAGAACATGGCTAACAGTGTTGTTAAAACAGTGGAGAACATGACTAACAGTGTTGTTAAAACAGTAGAGAACATGACTAACAGTGTTGTTAAAACAGTGGAGAACATGGCTAACAGTGTTGTTAAAACAGTAGAGAACATGGCTAACAGTGTTGTTAATACAGTAGAGAACATGGCTAACAGTGTTGTTAAAACAGTGGAGAACATGGCTAACAGTGTTGTAAAAACAGTAGAGAACATGGCTAACAGTGTTGTTAAAACAGTGGAGAACATGGCTAACAGTGTTGTTAAAACAGTAGAGAACATGGCTAACAGTGTTGTTAAAACAGTGGAGAACATGGCTAACAGTGTTGTTAAAACAGTGGAGAACATGGCTAACAGTGTTGTTAAAACAGTGGAGAACATGGCTAACAGTGTTGTTAAAACAGTAGAGAACATGGCTAACAGTGTTGTTAAAACAGTGGAGAACATGGCTAACAGTGTTGTTAAAACAGTAGAGAACATGGCTAACAGTGTTGTTAAAACAGTGGAGAACATGGCTAACAGTGTTGTTAAAACAGTGGAGAACATGGCTAACAGTGTTGTTAAAACAGTAGAGAACATGGCTAACAGTGTTGTTAAAACAGTGGAGAACATGGCTAACAGTGTTGTTAAAACAGTGGAGAACATGGCTAACAGTGTTGTTAAAACAGTAGAGAACATGGCTAACAGTGTTGTTAAAACAGTAGAGAACATGGCTAACAGTGTTGTTAAAACAGGAGAGAACATGGCTAACAGTGTTGTTAAAACAGTAGAGAACATGGCTAACAGTGTTGTTAAAACAGTAGAGAACATGGCTAACAGTGTTGTTAAAACAGTGGTGAACATGGCTAACAGTGTTGTTAAAACAGTGGAGAACATGGCTAACAGTGTTGTTAAAACAGTAGAGAACATGGCTAACAGTGTTGTTAAAACAGTGGCGAACATGGCTAACAGTGTTGTTAAAACAGTAGAGAACATGGCTAACAGTGTTGTTAAAACAGTGGAGAACATGACTAACAGTGTTGTTAAAACATTGGAGAACATGGCTAACAGTGTTGTTAAAACAGTCGAGAACATGACTAACAGTGTTGTTAAAACAGTGGAGAACATGGCTAACAGTGTTGTTAAAACAGTGGAGAACATGGCTAACAGTGTTGTTAAAACAGTAGAGAACATGGCTAACAGTGTTGTTAAAACAGTGGAGAACATGGCTAACAGTGTTGTTAAAACAGTAGAGAACATGGCTAACAGTGTTGTTAAAACAGTGGAGAACATGGCTAACAGTGTTGTTAAAACAGTGGAGAACATGGCTAACAGTGTTGTTAAAACAGTAGAGAACATGGCTAAAAGTGTTGTTAAAACAGTGGCGAACATGGCTAACAGTGTTGTTAAAACAGTAGAGAACATGGCTAACAGTGTTGTTAAAACAGTGGAGAACATGACTAACAGTGTTGTTAAAACATTGGAGAACATGGCTAACAGTGTTGTTAAAACAGTGGAGAACATGACTAACAGTGTTGTTAAAACAGTGGAGAACATGGCTAACAGTGTTGTTAAAACAGTGGAGAACATGGCTAACAGTGTTGTTAAAACAGTAGAGAACATGGCTAACAGTGTTGTTAAAACAGTGGAGAACATGGCTAACAGTGTTGTTAAAACAGTAGAGAACATGGCTAACAGTGTTGTTAAAACAGTGGAGAACATGGCTAACAGTGTTGTTAAAACAGTGGAGAACATGGCTAACAGTGTTGTTAAAACAGTAGAGAACATGGCTAACAGTGTTGTTAAAACAGTGGAGAACATGGCTAACAGTGTTGTTAAAACAGTAGAGAACATGGCTAACAGTGTTGTTAAAACAGTGGAGAACATGGCTAACAGTGTTGTTAAAACAGTAGAGAACATGGCTAACAGTGTTGTTAAAACAGTGGAGAACATGGCTAACAGTGTTGTTAAAACAGTAGAGAACATGGCTAACAGTGTTGTTAAAACAGTGGAGAACATGGCTAACAGTGTTGTTAAAACAGTGGAGAACATGGCTAACAGTGTTGTTAAAACAGGAGAGAACATGGCTAACAGTGTTGTTAAAACAGTAGAGAACATGGCTAACAGTGTTGTTAAAACAGTGGAGAACATGGCTAACAGTGTTGTTAAAACAGTAGAGAACATGGCTAACAGTGTTGTTAAAACAGTGGAGAACATGGCTAACAGTGTTGTTAAAACAGTAGAGAACATGGCTAACAGTGTTGTTAAAACAGTGGAGAACATGGCTAACAGTGTTGTTAAAACAGTGGAGAACATGGCTAACAGTGTTGTTAAAACAGGAGAGAACATGGCTAACAGTGTTGTTAAAACAGTAGAGAACATGGCTAACAGTGTTGTTAAAACAGTAGAGAACATGGCTAACAGTGTTGTTAAAACAGTGGAGAACATGGCTAACAGTGTTGTTAAAACAGTGGAGAACATGGCTAACAGTGTTGTTAAAACAGTGGAGAACATGGCTAACAGTGTTGTTAAAACAGTAGAGAACATGGCTAACAGTGTTGTTAAAACAGTGGAGAACATGGCTAACAGTGTTGTTAAAACAGTGGAGAACATGGCTAACAGTGTTGTTAAAACAGTAGAGAACATGGCTAACAGTGTTGTTAAAACAGTGGAGAACATGGCTAACAGTGTTGTTAAAACAGTGGAGAACATGGCTAACAGTGTTGTTAAAACAGTAGAGAACATGGCTAACAGTGTTGTTAAAACAGTAGAGAACATGGCTAACAGTGTTGTTAAAACAGTGGAGAACATGGCTAACAGTGTTGTTAAAACAGTGGAGAACATGGCTAACAGTGTTGTTAAAACAGTGGAGAACATGGCTAGCAGTGTTGTTAAAACAGTAGAGAACATGGCTAACAGTGTTGTTAAAACAGTGGAGAACATGGCTAACAGTGTTGTTAAAACAGTAGAGAACATGGCTAACAGTGTTGTTAAAACAGTGGAGAACATGGCTAACAGTGTTGTTAAAACAGTGGAGAACATGGCTAACAGTGTTGTTAAAACAGTGGAGAACATGGCTAACAGTGTTGTTAAAACAGTGGAGAACATGGCTAACAGTGTTGTTAAAACAGTGGAGAACATGGCTAACAGTGTTGTTAAAACAGTAGAGAACATGGCTAACAGTGTTGTTAAAACAGTGGAGAACATGGCTAACAGTGTTGTTAAAACAGTAAAGAACATGGCTAACAGTGTTGTTAAAACAGTGGAGAACATGGCTAACAGTGTTGTTAAAACAGTGGAGAACATGGCTAACAGTGTTGTTAAAACAGTAGAGAACATGGCTAACAGTGTTGTTAAAACAGTGGAGAACATGGCTAACAGTGTTGTTAAAACAGTGGAGAACATGGCTAGCAGTGTTGTTAAAACAGTAGAGAACATGGCTAACAGTGTTGTTAAAACAGTGGAGAACATGGCTAACAGTGTTGTTAAAACAGTAGAGAACATGGCTAACAGTGTTGTTAAAACAGTGGAGAACATGGCTAACAGTGTTGTTAAAACAGTGGAGAACATGGCTAACAGTGTTGTTAAAACAGTGGAGAACATGGCTAACAGTGTTGTTAAAACAGTGGAGAACATGGCTAACGGTGTTGTTAAAACAGTAGAGAACATGGCTAACAGTGTTGTTAAAACAGTGGAGAACATGGCTAACAGTGTTGTTAAAACAGTGGAGAACATGGCTAACAGTGTTGTTAAAACAGTGGAGAACATGGCTAACAGTGTTGTTAAAACAGTGGAGAACATGGCTAACAGTGTTGTTAAAACAGTAGAGAACATGGCTAACAGTGTTGTTAAAACAGTGGAGAACATGGCTAACAGTGTTGTTAAAACAGTGGAGAACATGGCTAACAGTGTTGTTAAAACAGTGGAGAACATGATTAACAGTGTTGTTAAAACAGTGGAGAACATGACTAACAGTGTTGTTAAAACAGTGGAGAACATGGCTAACAGTGTTGTTAAAACAGTGGAGAACATGGCTAACAGTGTTGTTAAAACAGTGGAGAACATGGCTAACAGTGTTGTTAAAACAGTGGAGAACATGGCTAACAGTGTTGTTAAAACAGTGGAGAACATGGCTAACAGTGTTGTTAAAACATTGGAGAACATGGCTAACAGTGTTGTTAAAACAGTGGAGAACATGACTAACAGTGTTGTTAAAACAGTGGAGAACATGGCTAACAGTGTTGTTAAAACAGTGGAGAACATGGCTAACAGTGTTGTTAAAACAGTGGAGAACATGGCTAACATTGTTGTTAAAACAGTGGAGAACATGGCTAACAGTGTTGTTAAAACAGTAGAGAACATGGCTAACAGTGTTGTTAAAACAGTAAAGAACATGGCTAACAGTGTTGTTAAAACAGTGGAGAACATGGCTAACAGTGTTGTTAAAACAGTGGAGAACATGGCTAACAGTGTTGTTAAAACAGTGGAGAACATGGCTAACAGTGTTGTTAAAACAGTGGAGAACATGGCTAACAGTGTTGTTAAAACAGTGGAGAACATGGCTAACAGTGTTGTTAAAACAGTGGAGAACATGGCTAACAGTGTTGTTAAAACAGTAGAGAACATGGCTAACAGTGTTGTTAAAACAGTGGAGAACATGGCTAACAGTGTTGTTAAAACAGTGGAGAACATGGCTAACAGTGTTGTTAAAACAGTAGAGAACATGACTAACAGTGTTGTTAAAACAGTGGAGAACATGGCTAACAGTGTTGTTAAAACAGTGGAGAACATGGCTAACAGTGTTGTTAAAACAGTAGAGAACATGGCTAACAGTGTTGTTAAAACAGTAGAGAACATGGCTAACAGTGTTGTTAAAACAGTGGAGAACATGGCTAACAGTGTTGTTAAAACAGTAGAGAACATGGCTAACAGTGTTGTTAAAACAGTGGAGAACATGGCTAACAGTGTTGTTAAAACAGTGGAGAACATGGCTAACAGTGTTGTTAAAACAGTGGAGAACATGGCTAACAGTGTTGTTAAAACAGTGGAGAACATGGCTAACAGTGTTGTTAAAACAGTAGAGAACATGGCTAACAGTGTTGTTAAAACAGTGGAGAACATGGCTAACAGTGTTGTTAAAACAGTGGAGAACATGGCTAACAGTGTTGTTAAAACAGTGGAGAACATGACTAACAGTGTTTGTAACTGAGGGGTACAATTCCCTGACTGTATTGTTAGATATGATATTTAATACCACTACCTCATGTACTTTAACTTCTGGCCACCCAGTACAAGATATAAGTATCTTGGCACTTTCCCACCTGATGAAACGAATCCACACAAATGTACCAAATCGAAGGTTTAATACAGCAAAGGGTGTATACAACGATCACTTAATTACATTTATGATTTGAAATATGGAATATGCACTTTTATGGCAAATGAGTATTGGTAGGTAAATCAACATTGAATGTCCAATCTCTGGTTGCGCAGGGAGTAAGTATACAACCTGGAATATTTAGGAAAACGATAGCGATGGTACTTAAATGATTATAGCTGGATACACTAAGGGGGGGGGGGTCCCGCTGGTTGTAAGACAGTAGGAGGGGGGGGTTAGAGAAGCCGCTGGCGGTATCCCATCTGGCCGACGGTGTCTTGGGAGAATCCAAAGTCTTGGACACGGTGCCCACAGAACCTCGGGCCGCAGACGAATACAGCTGGACCCTCTGTGGAACGGTATCTGCCGGTCCACAACGGAGAGACGTGAGGCGACCTCACGTGTAGAGCGCCGTCTCACCTGGAGTCCTCTCCGGGGGGTATTTCCAACACTCAGCAGTGTTGGCCTTTATCCATGGAATAATCAAAGCACACAAAGCATAATCCAAGCCGTGGAAGGCTCGCCGTCGTCTGGGTAGAGTAATCCAATATACAGGTCCAGTCGCTCTTGGCCCGGAGCTCCTCGGATGCAATCACCACTAGGGGTCTGACCAGCCTGGTTAAGCGTCCAGATAACGTCAGGAACGATGGGGGTACTGATAACTGTAGAACTCTAACCGAACGATGCACCATACATAAATAGACTACTATTAGCTTAATAGAATACGTCCAACTCGACGGTATGGTGCCAAACTATGACCATTCAACTATTAATCTACACGATATCTCAATGCCTATTCTGGGCCAAGTAGGCCTTACTACACCGCACGTGCGTCGTGGGGAGGCTTTTGCGTCTGTCACTCTGTTGGAGGGTAAAGAACTGGACTAAAAGAGAGAGTTCTACTTTACTGGCGCCATATATATATGCGCTATGAACAAATAGTACCATTCGTATTTCGCCCGACATATTACTGCGCGGAACCGGGGGTTGCCTCGACATGTTAGGCGGCACGATTGAACTTGGACCTAGGGGTATGGCAACCTGGCGCCAGGTTCTCGTCCAATGGTAGAATGAAACTATTATGGGCTGTTTAGTAGAAACGGGGATATTCAATGCATATTGTACAAGGAATATACAGGGGATATCAAACGATATACAAATACAATTAAATATATATATATAAATAAATATACATATTCGGTTTAATCTGATCCTTCACAACAGCCGCCCCCTAATTAGTCCCACCTAATTAGCTAAGCAGAGACAGATTAACCGCACTGTCTACCACTCAAGGTCCGCTGTAAGGGTCAGTCAACTCACAAAGTCATAGGGTCATGGTCATCATCGATAGTATCTGGGAGTCGGGGCAGTTCTATGAGCCTCGCCACGGGACGTGTGTAAGTGCGCCCTTGGACGAGTACTTCAGCTGCTCGGACCTTGCCATCGGCACCGGTGATCACTTTGCTTACGCGGCCAGACGGCCACATAGCTCTGGGTAGTGACTGGTCAATTATCATGACGACTGTTCCTTCTGTCAAATTGTCTCTCTCTTTTACCCACTTCTGGCGGGTCTGTAGAGACGGCAGGTAGTGAAGTAGGAAGCTGCTCCAAAACTTGTCAGCTAATACTTGGCTGTACCTCCACATTCTTCGGCCGTTCGCTTCTTCAGGCCTGTACACTGTCTGGGGTAGCGCGGGGTCCAGCCGCCCCATTAGGAGTGTGTTGGGGGTGACTGGGTCGACATCTGCTACATCACTGGAGACGTAACCGAGGGGCTTTGAGTTCAATACTCCCTCGATCTCCGTGAGGACTCTCTCTGCTCCTGCGTGGTGTACATCCTCGTCGTATTTCTTTATGATCAGCTCTGTGACCTTGTGTCGGCTGTTCAAGACGATCTGGTGCTTAATGTCATCTGGTAGATCGGGGGCTCTCCGCAGGCGACCACCCACTCTGATGAGATTATGTGCGTCACTCTCTGGTGCCAGGTGAATCAGTCTGCTGTCTGATGGGACGGGGTTTCCTCCCTGTAGACAGTCTAGCTCATCGGGGAACGAGTCTCTCTGGGCTCGTTGTAGTAGAAGAAGTTCTGCTTCTTCGTAGTCAGCTGCTGACATGTCAGTGGTGGACTGAATCTCTGGGTGGTGCCGCAGGAATGTTCTTTGTTGCGCACTCTCTAGGGTAATGCAGTCATCTATGTTGGGGTCTGTGGAGGCGACAGTGCTCAGTCCACAGAACATAGGCTTCTTGTTCTCAGCCTCCTCGTTACTTGCTTCCCTCGGGGTGGGCGTAGGCCAATCTCCTTCCGGGAGCTTGAGGAATGCTGGTCCGTCACTGTAGATGTTGCGACGGGTTAGGTCATCCAGGGACATTCCCCGGGTGATGACGTCAGCTGGGTTGTGTTTGGTGTCCACATACCTCCAGCTTGCTTCTTCTGTTAATTCTTGAATCTCGGTGACTCTGACTCCCACGAAGACTTTGTATCTGCATGAATCAGACTTAATCCATGTGAGTACTGTCGTGGAATCTGACCACAAGATTGTTCTATGCACCGGAATGGTGAGTTCACGTTGGATTAACGTGGCTAGATGCGCCCCTGCGAGGGCTGCGCAGAGCTCTAGACGTGGGATAGATTGTTGCTTACGTGGGGCTATTCTTGAGCGGGCCAGTATGAAAGCAGTGTGTATCTTTCCTCCCATCTCTTGGGCACGCAAATAGGCAACCGATCCGTAGGCTACTTCGGAGGCGTCGCTGAAGACGTGTAGCTCAATCTCGCATGTCTCTGGCCTCACTGTGGATGGGAAGTAGCTGCGGCGTATATTGACACCTGGGAGTGAGCGGAGTTCCGTCTCCCACTCTCTCCATGTTGAGGCAAGGTGTGCGGGTATTGGGTCGTCCCAGCCCTGGTCCTTGTCCCATAGTGCTCGTACAATCATCTTTGCCCTGGTGGTGTAAGGTAGAATACATCCCAACAAGTCATATTGTCTGGCGAGTGTTCTGTACACACTCCGTCTGGTGGTCGGTATCGCCGCCGACCTTCCTTGCTCTGGAGCCAAGGGTTTGTGTCTATAGTGGAGCGAGTCTGTTTTGAAGCGCCAGACTAATCCTAGTGTCATTTCTTGGGCTTCTCCTGGGATTGTCGCCATCCAGGTCTCGCTGCTGGCAGCCTTGTCTGCGGAGGAGAGGCTGCGCAATACGTGCGGGTCGCTGCTGGCCCACTGCCTGAGATCAAAGCCGCCTTTGATTAGGGAGGCGCGTAACTTGATTAGGAGAGCCTCGGCTTCTTCTTGAGTCGAGACGCTTTGTAGACAGTTGTCCACGTAGAAACTGTTCTTCACACTGTGTTGGACCTCTTCATCTGCTGCTGGGTCCTCTGTGACGTGTTTCTGTAGTGCAAATAATACTGGGGGGTCGCTGCTGGCCTGCTGCCGGAGATCAAAGCCGTCTTTGATCAGGGAGGCGCGGAGCAGCGCACGGCGTCGCCAGTCTATTTTCTTCTCGACAGGCTGCAGGAGTGTGGTGTCTCCTTCTGTCGTTCTGGAGTGGAAGCAGCTAGTGGCTGCTGTTCGGTTGAGAGATTTAGCGAGGGGGCCTTGGAGGGTCCACCCTAGGCGGGTCTCGACTGCTGCAGGACAGCCTCGGGGGCCTGTATGGACCCGGTCAATCGGAACTATGAGTTCTGCATGGTCGGAGCCTATCAGCAGGGTCGGGGTAGCGCCGTCTATGAGCGGGATAGGTAATTGGCGCAGGTGCACATATTTATCCATCAACTTGGTGACAGGGTAGGTGTACTACGATAGTCCTATTTCTTGGCTGGTGAAAGCATTTGTGATCTTGTACCGTCGCTCTGGCTGCCCGTTGGCTGCGATGGTGAAGGAGACATTCTCGCCCTTTATCGTCTTTAAATCTCTTCTTATTGTCCGAATCGTCATTTCGTTCTTGCTCCCCCGCAGTCCCAGCTGGGTCGCAGCGGAGGCGAGCAGAAGGGTCTTCTCTGACCCGTCATCAAGGACGGCGTAAGTGTCCATGACTTTATCTTGGTAGCTCAATGTCACACGGACTACCTTTAAGAGCACTTGAGCTCCGTTGCTGCTGGCGGGGTCAATGTACATGACACTTGCCTTGGTGCCGCTCCGTGGTGCAGGTATAGGCCGTCTTCCGTTACTATCGTGTAGTATATCTAGATGGGCTCCATCGCACCGGCTGCACCTTTTCTTTAGGCGGCATTCGGCTGCCATGTGGGGCCGCGCACATCGATAACAGCGCCGGTTGGACTTTATCCATTGACTCACTTCTTCTGCATTCATCTTTGTGAATGAGTCGCATTGTGACAGCCAGTGTTCTTTCTCACAGTAGGGACACGCTATCTTCCACTTCTCTTTTCTCGAGGGGGTGCTGTGACTCTTACTGCTCGGTACTGACTCTGATTGGTGCATGACAGTCACCGATCTTCTTCCATCATTTATTCTCCTGGGTCCCTCTCTGGAGCTTGGCGTGCTCCGCCCGAAGGTGTCCAGTCGTAAGCTGCTGACCTCTCTCGCCAGGAAGTCGGCCAGATCAAGGAGGGATGGCTCGGGCCGTCGGGATCTCGGTAGTCCCTCTGCCGCCTAAAGCGCTCCTGTCTTGCGGGTGGCAGCTTCTCCAAAATCCTCTCAACGTTAGAGTTGGCGTATAGCTCATGCATGCCCTTCTCCCGTTGAGCTCCCAGCATCCCCACCAGGGACTGCACTTTGATTGACAGGTCGTCTAGTGAGCGATTGTCTGTGGCTGCGGGTAGGCGGTCAATATGCCTTATCTCCTGGATTACGTAATCCCATATACGTCCATATCTCTGATCCAGCGCTGCAAGGGCCGCTGTGTATGGGGTCGAGGAGGTAGCATAGGCTAGCGCTATATTGTGCGCTCGCGGTACTTTCAGGTGCTTCAGTAATATTGCATACTTGTGGCGTTCATCAGCGACATCCACCATCATTGTCTCTAGGCACATCCGGAGCTCCGTGTACTGTGCTCGACTCTCATAGGCAAAGTCTGGGAATGACGGCGTGGCGTTGTATGACGCCGTGGATGGCTGATACATCGGCGAGCGTTGGGGGAGAGACCTCCTGGGCGAGTCCCCTCTTGCGCCTCGCTGTGGGCTGGTACTGGCAGGGTACCATGGCCCGCTGGTCCAGGTACTGTTCCTCGGGGCTGGTCGTGCGTCGTGCTCACCCGTGAATAGAGTCGGGGGTCTGTAGCGCAGCGCCGCGGGGGTATAGCCTGGACTGTATGGGACCTCCTGGTCCGGTGGAGTACTGTGCTGTCGTCGGGCTTGGTTCTCCTCTTCTCCCTCTTCTTCCTCTTTCAGATCTTCCAGATCCTGTAATCGTTTATTTAGCTTCTCCGCAGTGTATGCCGCTCCTTCCTTGTAGCTGGGTCTCGCTTGGACCGGTATGGGAAGGGGGTCTGCGGGGGGTCTAGACTCGGTCTGTTGGTCAAGTTCAGGGTCGCTTGCTCGTTGTGGTGACGCTGCTCTTGACTGTTGTCTCGACGAGTTCCTTGAGCCCCTGGCGGAGGGAGAGGGAGTTGTCCTTTTGATCAGCTGCTCTATTAGTTGCGCTTGTAGTCTGTCGCGCTCTGCGTCTCTTTGGGCACCGGCAGCGGCGCGCTGGGCGTCGGCGGCGGCGCGCTCTGTTTCTCTTTGGGCACCGGCAGCGGCGCGCTGGGCGTCGGCGGCGGCGCGCTCTGTTTCTCTTTGGGCACCGGCAGCGGCGCGCTGGGCGTCGGCCCGGTCTCTTGCCATATTCTCTTCCATCTGGAAGCGTCTCATCTCCAGGCGCGTGCGCTGTTCTTCGCTCCGTTGCTGTGCTTGGAGGTGTTCGCGCTCGCCAAGCATCTGTGCTTGGAGACGATCGCGCTCGGCAGAGGCTGTCAGGCTGACGAGGAACGCCTGTTGTAGTATCCTCTCCGCTTCGTTGGGGGAAGGCGGTAGTGGAGGTGAGCCGCTCCTGCGTGAGCCGCTCCTGGGGGTACTCGTTGGGGAGTCCTGGAGCTCTAGTTCCTCTGCGCTCTCCTCCTCTTCTTCCGTACAGAGTTCTCTCTCTGTAGGGTTGTCTTCCTCCCGGGGCTTGTCGGGGACTACTTCTTGAGTAGTGGCGGGGGGTAAAGGCATGTCAATTCCCTCCTGGTCCCCACCATGAGCTTGGTCAGTTACATTAGGACCTACTATGGCCTCTGTAGTCGGGGAAACCTGCTCGTTAAGGTCAGACATAATTTTACTTTCTACTTTTACCGCGTTTACCGTTTGTCGAAGGCTAGGTAGTTGACTGACAGTGTAAGCCTCTAAGTACTGAGGTGTCTGTCGTCTGCGCCGCGGGCGTTCTAGGTTAGGAGGATCGTTTCGTGGAGTGTTCATCATAGGCCATTTCGATATTAATAACACTATATTAATATTACACTAGTTACCCTCCGGCTCGAAGGACCAATTGTAACTGAGGGGTACAATTCCCTGACTGTATTGTTAGATATGATATTTAATACCACTACCTCATGTACTTTAACTTCTGGCCACCCAGTACAAGATATAAGTATGATGAACACTTTCCCACCTGATGAAAAGAATCCACACAAATGTACCAAATCGAAGGTTTAATACAGAATGAATGAATGAATGAATGAATGAATGAATGAATGAATGAATGAATGAATGAAAACTTTATTTAACAGATTGCAGAATGGGTACAATACAGTACGGCTCAATACATACAATTGTTAAGGGGATGCAGACCTGAGAAAGACGTTTGTCTTGTTTCCATCAGGGTCCCCCATTTTCAATTCATATAGGCAAAGGACAGCAAAGGGTGTATACAACGATCACTTAATTACATTTATGATTTGAAATATGGAATATGCACTTTTATGGCAAATGAGTATTCGTAGGTAAATCAACATTGAATGTCCAATCTCTGGTTGCGCAGGGAGTAAGTATACAACCTGGAATATTTAGGAAAACGATAGCGATGGTACTTAAATGATTATAGCTGGATACACTAAGGGGGGGGGGGGTCCCGCTGGTTGTAAGACAGTAGGAGGGGGGGGTTAGAGAAGCCGCTGGCGGTATCCCATCTGGCCGACGGTGTCTTGGGAGAATCCAAAGTCTTGGACACGGTGCCCACAGAACCTCGGGCCGCAGACGAATACAGCTGGACCCTCTGTGGAACGGTATCTGCCGGTCCACAACGGAGAGACGTGAGGCGACCTCACGTGTAGAGCGCCGTCTCACCTGGAGTCCTCTCCGGGGGGTATTTCCAACACTCAGCAGTGTTGGCCTTTATCCATGGAATAATCAAAGCACACAAAGCATAATCCAAGCCGTGGAAGGCTCGCCGTCGTCTGGGTAGAGTAATCCAATATACAGGTCCAGTCGCTCTTGGCCCGGAGCTCCTCGGATGCAATCACCACTAGGGGTCTGACCAGCCTGGTTAAGCGTCCAGATAACGTCAGGAACGATGGGGGTACTGATAACTGTAGAACTCTAACCGAACGATGCACCATACATAAATAGACTACTATTAGCTTAATAGAATACGTCCAACTCGACGGTATGGTGCCAAACTATGACCATTCAACTATTAATCTACACGATATCTCAATGCCTATTCTGGGCCAAGTAGGCCTTACTACACCGCACGTGCGTCGTGGGGAGGCTTTTGCGTCTGTCACTCTGTTGGAGGGTAAAGAACTGGACTAAAAGAGAGAGTTCTACTTTACTGGCGCCATATATATATGCGCTATGAACAAATAGTACCATTCGTATTTCGCCCGACATATTACTGCGCGGAACCGGGGGTTGCCTCGACATGTTAGGCGGCACAATTGAACTTGGACCTAGGGGTATGGCAACCTGGCGCCAGGTTCTCGTCCAATGGTAGAATGAAACTATTATGGGCTGTTTAGTAGAAACGGGGATATTCAATGCATATTGTACAAGGAATATACAGGGGATATCAAACGATATACAAATACAATTAAATATATATATATAAATAAATATACATATTCGGTTTAATCTGATCCTTCACAACAGTGTTGTTAAAACAGTGGAGAACATGGCTAACAGTGTTGTTAAAACAGTGGAGAACATGGCTAACAGTGTTGTTAAAACAGTGGAGAACATGGCTAACAGTGTTGTTAAAACAGTGGAGAACATGGCTAACAGTGTTGTTAAAACAGTGGAGAACATTTACATTTACATTTAGTCATTTAGCTGACGCTTTTATCCAAAGCGACTTACAAGTTCTGTACGACAAGACAGCAAGAAGGGTACAACTCTATCAGCTGAGTAACAATGTTCATCAAAGTGTTGCGTGTTACAGTGTAGGTTAGTTTATTAGGACAAGTGCATGACAGTAAGGTTAGTCAGGGTTAGATTTAATTTTTATTTTTTTTATCATTTCAGATAATGGTTGAAGAAGTGAGTCTTTAGTCGACGGCGAAAGATTTGACGGGATTCGGCTGTCCTAACTGGGATGGGTAGTTCATTCCACCATTGTGGGGCAAGGACTGAGAATAGGCGGCTTCTCTTTGATGACCCTCCGGGAGCTTGGATAGGAGTAGGTCTGAGGCGGCCAGAAGATGCAGAGCGTAGGGGTCTTGAGGGAGTGTAGTTAGAGACCATTGACCGGAGGTAGGCGGGAGCGGTTCCCTTTGCCGCACGGTATGCTAGGTCGAGGGCCTTGAAGCGGATACGTGCAGCAATGGGGAGCCAGTGCAGGTCCCTAAGAAGTGGGGTGACATGGGCCGACTTCGGTAGGTTTGAGATCAGGCGGGCCGCTGCGTTTTGAATGAGTTGAAGAAGCTTGGTGGCAGTGGCCGGGAGGCCAGCTAGCAGTGCGTTGCAGTAGTCGAGGCGGGAGATGACTGTTGATTGGACGAGGAGTTGGGTGGCTTCTTTTGTCAGGAAGGGGCGTATCCTTCTGACGTTGCTCAGGAGGAATCTGCAGGTTCTGGTTGTCGCTGCGATGTGAGCAGAGAAGTTCAACTGGTCGTCGAGGACAACACCAAGGTTCTTGGCGGTTGGGGACGCGGTCACAGCTGCATTCTCGACTGTGATGGAGAGGTCGGTCAGGGGGGAGGATTTGGCCGGCAGGTGGAGCAATTCTGTTTTGCTTAGGTTCAGTTTGAGGTGGTTTGTCGTCATCCAGGCGGAGATGTCGGACAGACAGGCCGAGATCCGCTCAGAGACGTGGATATCTGAGGGAGGGAAGGAGAGGAAGAGTTGAGTATCATCGGCATAACAATGATATGAGAAGCCATGAGACGTGATAATGTTACCCAGTGATTTAGTGTAGAGGGAGAAGAGAAGGGGTCCTAGGACCGAGCCCTGGGGGACACCCGTCCGGAGGGGGTGGGTGGCCGACAGAGTCCCTCTCCATGACACTTGGTAGGAGCGGTCGTTGAGGTATGATGTCAGCCAAGTCAGCGCAGATCCAGCCACTCCCATTCCTGCGAGGGCTGCGAGGAGGATCTGATGGTTGACTGTGTCGAAGGCTGCAGATAGATCTAGGAGAATCAGGACAGAGGAGAGGCCTTTCGCTTTTGCTAAGTGAAGTGCCTCTGTGACCGCAATGAGGGCCGTTTCTGTGGAGTGGCCAGTCCGGAAGCCAGACTGATTGGGGTCTAGGAGGTCATTCTGTAAGAGATAAGCAGTAAGTTGGTTGGATACAGCACGTTCAAGTGTTTTAGAAAGAAAGGAGAGAAGAGAGACAGGACGATAGTTGGCTATGACGGTGGGGTTCAGGGTTGGTTTTTTTATGAGGGGCGTGACTCTGGCTTGTTTTAGGGAGGTGGGGACCACCCCCAAGTTGAGTGAGGAGTTGATGGTTGCAGTTAGGAATGGGAGGATGTCCGGTGCTATGGTCTGGAGGAGTGGGGAGGGTAGCTGGTCCAGCTGGCATGTAGTCGGACGGTTCGACGTTACCAGTGTCAGGGTCTCGGCTTCTGTAATGGGAGAGAAAGATGACAGAGTGAAGGATGAGGTTCTCGATTCAGCGTTTGGAATGGGTGGGGGTTGGGAGAAGGAGCTGCGGATGTTCTCCACTTTTTCTCAAAAGAAGATTGCAAAGTCTTCGGCAGAAAAAGATGAGGGAGGAGGGGGTGGGGGGGGGGAGTGAGGAGGGAGGACATGGTAGCATGCAGTTTGCGAAGATTCTTGGCAGAGGCCTCGATCCTATGGTGAAAGAAAGAAGCTTTGGCATTAGTAATGGTTTTGGAGAATGTTAACAAGAGGTTGTGATATGTGTCGATGTCAGCAGTGAGGCGTGACTTTCTATACTTCCTCTCAGCCGCTCTCAGGACCTGTCTTTGTTCTCTCACTGCATCCGTCAGCCATGGACTGGGTGGGGAACGGCGGGCAGGTTTCTCAACGAGGGGACATAGCTTGTCAAAGGAGGTTGCAAGGGCTGAGAGGAGGGTGGAGGTTGCCATCTCTGTGGGGAGAGCAGAGAAGGTGTCACTCAAAGGTAGAGCGGATATTATGTCAGAGGAGAGGGTGGAGGGGGATAGGGAGGCCAGGTTACGTCTGAGTGAGACGGTTTGAGTTGGGGTGAAGACCTTTCGGTTAAGCATGAGAGTTAGTGAGAAGGATATGAAGGAATGGTCAGATACATGTAGGGGAGTTACCGTGGTGTTAATGATGCTGGAGTTACGGGAAAATATGAGATCCAAGGAGTTGCCTGCTTTGTGGGTGGGAGGCATGGCAGTGGGAGTCAGGTCAAATTGTTGTAGGAGGGAGACCACTGGGACTGACATAGATGAGTCAGGCAGGTTGAAGTCGCCCAATAGAAGGAGCGGGGTACCATCTTCCGGTAAGGAGCTTAGAAGCATGTCCAGCTCATCTATGAAGTGATCGAGGGGACCTGGAGGGCGATAGAGTGTAACAATGGTGAGATTGAAAGGATTAGAGACAGATATTGCATGATATTCGAGGGAGGAGAGTGACAGTTCTGGGAGTTGTGTTAGGTTTGTAGCCCATGAAGGAGATGTCATGAGGCCAGTGCCTCCACCCCGTCTGGAGGGTCGAGGTGTGTGAGTGAAGTTATAGTTTGTAGATAATGCTGCAGGTGTTGATGAGTTATTGGGAGTTATCCAGGTCTAACAACAGTGTTGTTAAAACAGTAGAGAACATGGCTAACAGTGTTGTTAAAACTGTGGAGAACATGGCTAACAGTGTTGTTAAAACAGTGGAGAACATGGCTAACAGTGTTGTTAAAACAGTAGAGAACATGGCTAACATTGTTGTTAAAACAGTGGAGAACATGGCTAACAGTGTTGTTAAAACAGTGGAGAACATGGCTAACAGTGTTGTTAAAACAGTAGAGAACATGGCTAACAGTGTTGTTAAAACAGTGGAGAACATGGCTAACAGTGTTGTTAAAACAGTGGAGAACATGACTAACAGTGTTGTTAAAACAGTGGAGAACATGGCTAACAGTGTTGTTAAAACAGTGGAGAACATGGCTAACAGTGTTGTTAAAACAGTAGAGAACATGGCTAACAGTGTTGTTAAACAGTAGAGAACATGACTAACAGTGTTGTTAAAACAGTGGAGAACATGGCTAACAGTGTTGTTAAAACAGTGGAGAACATGGCTAACAGTGTTGTTAAAACAGTGGAGAACATGGCTAACAGTGTTGTTAAAACAGTAGAGAACATGGCTAACAGTGTTGTTAAAACAGTGGAGAACATGACTAACAGTGTTGTTAAAACAGTAGAGAACATGACTAACAGTGTTGTTAAAACAGTGGAGAACATGGCTAACAGTGTTGTTAAAACAGTGGAGAACATGACTAACAGTGTTGTTAAAACAGTAGAGAACATGGCTAACAGTGTTGTTAAAACAGTAGAGAACATGGCTAACAGTGTTGTTAAAACAGTAGAGAACATGGCTAACAGTGTTGTTAAAAGAGTAGAGAACATGGCTAACAGTGTTGTTAAAACAGTGGAGAACATGGCTAACAGTGTTGTTAAAACAGTAGAGAACATGGCTAACAGTGTTGTTAAAACAGTGGAGAACATGGCTAACAGTGTTGTTAAAACAGTGGAGAACATGACTAACAGTGTTGTTAAAACAGTAGAGAACATGGCTAACAGTGTTGTTAAAACAGTGGAGAACATGGCTAACAGTGTTGTTAAAACAGTAGAGAACATGACTAACAGTGTTGTTAAAACAGTAGAGAACATGGCTAACAGTGTTGTTAAGACAGTGGAGAACATGGCTAACAGTGTTGTTAAAACAGTAGAGAACATGGCTAACAGTGTTGTTAAAACAGTGGAGAACATGGCTAACCGTGTTGTTAAAACAGTGGAGAACCTGACTAACAGTGTTGTTAAAACAGTAGAGAACATGACTAACAGTGTTGTTAAAACAGTGGAGAACATGGCTAACAGTGTTGTTAAAACAGTAGAGAACATGGCTAACAGTGTTGTTAAAACAGTGGAGAACATGGCTAACAGTGTTGTTAAAACAGTAGAGAACATGGCTAACAGTGTTGTTAAAACAGTGGAGAACATGACTAACAGTGTTGTTAAAACAGTAGAGAACATGACTAACAGTGTTGTTAAAACAGTGGAGAACATGGCTAACAGTGTTGTTAAAACAGTGGAGAACATGACTAACAGTGTTGTTAAAACAGTAGAGAACATGGCTAACAGTGTTGTTAAAACAGTAGAGAACATGGCTAACAGTGTTGTTAAAACAGTAGAGAACATGGCTAACAGTGTTGTTAAAACAGTAGAGAACATGGCTAACAGTGTTGTTAAAACAGTAGAGAACATGGATAACAGTGTTGTTAAAACAGTGGAGAACATGGCTAACAGTGTTGTTAAAACAGTAGAGAACATGGCTAACAGTGTTGTTAAAACAGTGGAGAACATGGCTAACAGTGTTGTTAAAACAGTGGAGAACATGACTAACAGTGTTGTTAAAACAGTAGAGAACATGGCTAACAGTGTTGTTAAAACAGTGGAGAACATGGCTAACAGTGTTGTTAAAACAGTAGAGAACATGACTAACAGTGTTGTTAAAACAGTAGAGAACATGGCTAACAGTGTTGTTAAGACAGTGGAGAACATGGCTAACAGTGTTGTTAAAACAGTAGAGAACATGGCTAACAGTGTTGTTAAAACAGTGGAGAACATGGCTAACAGTGTTGTTAAAACAGTGGAGAACATGACTAACAGTGTTGTTAAAACAGTAGAGAACATGACTAACAGTGTTGTTAAAACAGTGGAGAACATGGCTAACAGTGTTGTTAAAACAGTAGAGAACATGGCTAACAGTGTTGTTAAAACAGTAGAGAACATGGCTAACAGTGTTGTTAAAACAGTGGAGAACATGGCTAACAGTGTTGTTAAAACAGTAGAGAACATGGCTAACAGTGTTGTTAAAACAGTGGAGAACATGGCTAACAGTGTTGTTAAAACAGTAGAGAACATGGCTAACAGTGTTGTTAAAACAGTGGAGAACATGGCTAACAGTGTTGTTAAAACAGTGGAGAACATGGCTAACAGTGTTGTTAAAACAGGAGAGAACATGGCTAACAGTGTTGTTAAAACAGTAGAGAACATGGCTAACAGTGTTGTTAAAACAGTAGAGAACATGGCTAACAGTGTTGTTAAAACAGTGGAGAACATGGCTAACAGTGTTGTTAAAACAGTGGAGAACATGGCTAACAGTGTTGTTAAAACAGTGGAGAACATGGCTAACAGTGTTGTTAAAACAGTAGAGAACATGGCTAACAGTGTTGTTAAAACAGTGGAGAACATGGCTAACAGTGTTGTTAAAACAGTGGAGAACATGGCTAACAGTGTTGTTAAAACAGTAGAGAACATGGCTAACAGTGTTGTTAAAACAGTGGAGAACATGGCTAACAGTGTTGTTAAAACAGTGGAGAACATGGCTAACAGTGTTGTTAAAACAGTAGAGAACATGGCTAACAGTGTTGTTAAAACAGTGGAGAACATGGCTAACAGTGTTGTTAAAACAGTGGAGAACATGGCTAACAGTGTTGTTAAAACAGTAGAGAACATGGCTAACAGTGTTGTTAAAACAGTGGAGAACATGGCTAACAGTGTTGTTAAAACAGTGGAGAACATGGCTAACAGTGTTGTTAAAACAGTAGAGAACATGGCTAACAGTGTTGTTAAAACAGTGGAGAACATGGCTAACAGTGTTGTTAAAACAGTGGAGAACATGACTAACAGTGTTGTTAAAACAGTGGAGAACATGGCTAACAGTGTTGTTAAAACAGTGGAGAACATGGCTAACAGTGTTGTTAAAACAGTAGAGAACATGGCTAACAGTGTTGTTAAACAGTAGAAAACATGACTAACAGTGTTGTTAAAACAGTGGAGAACATGGCTAACAGTGTTGTTAAAACAGTGGAGAACATGGCTAACAGTGTTGTTAAAACAGTGGAGAACATGGCTAACAGTGTTGTTAAAACAGTGGAGAACATGGCTAACAGTGTTGTTAAAACAGTGGAGAACATGGCTAACAGTGTTGTTAAAACAGTAGAGAACATGGCTAACAGTGTTGTTAAAACAGTGGAGAACATGACTAACAGTGTTGTTAAAACAGTAGAGAACATGGCTAACAGTGTTGTTAAAACAGTGGAGAACATGGCTAACAGTGTTGTTAAAACAGTGGAGAACATGACTAACAGTGTTGTTAAAACAGTAGAGAACATGACTAACAGTGTTGTTAAAACAGTGGAGAACATGGCTAACAGTGTTGTTAAAACAGTAGAGAACATGGCTAACAGTGTTGTTAAAACAGTAGAGAACATGGCTAACAGTGTTGTTAAAACAGTGGAGAACATGGCTAACAGTGTTGTTAAAACAGTAGAGAACATGGCTAACAGTGTTGTTAAAACAGTGGAGAACATGGCTAACAGTGTTGTTAAAACAGTAGAGAACATGGCTAACAGTGTTGTTAAAACAGTGGAGAACATGGCTAACAGTGTTGTTAAAACAGTGGAGAACATGGCTAACAGTGTTGTTAAAACAGGAGAGAACATGGCTAACAGTGTTGTTAAAACAGTAGAGAACATGGCTAACAGTGTTGTTAAAACAGTAGAGAACATGGCTAACAGTGTTGTTAAAACAGTGGAGAACATGGCTAACAGTGTTGTTAAAACAGTGGAGAACATGGCTAACAGTGTTGTTAAAACAGTGGAGAACATGGCTAACAGTGTTGTTAAAACAGTAGAGAACATGGCTAACAGTGTTGTTAAAACAGTGGAGAACATGGCTAACAGTGTTGTTAAAACAGTGGAGAACATGGCTAACAGTGTTGTTAAAACAGTAGAGAACATGGCTAACAGTGTTGTTAAAACAGTGGAGAACATGGCTAACAGTGTTGTTAAAACAGTGGAGAACATGGCTAACAGTGTTGTTAAAACAGTAGAGAACATGGCTAACAGTGTTGTTAAAACAGTGGAGAACATGGCTAACAGTGTTGTTAAAACAGTGGAGAACATGACTAACAGTGTTGTTAAAACAGTGGAGAACATGGCTAACAGTGTTGTTAAAACAGTGGAGAACATGGCTAACAGTGTTGTTAAAACAGTAGAGAACATGGCTAACAGTGTTGTTAAACAGTAGAAAACATGACTAACAGTGTTGTTAAAACAGTGGAGAACATGGCTAACAGTGTTGTTAAAACAGTGGAGAACATGGCTAACAGTGTTGTTAAAACAGTGGAGAACATGGCTAACAGTGTTGTTAAAACAGTGGAGAACATGGCTAACAGTGTTGTTAAAACAGTAGAGAACATGGCTAACAGTGTTGTTAAAACAGTGGAGAACATGACTAACAGTGTTGTTAAAACAGTAGAGAACATGACTAACAGTGTTGTTAAAACAGTGGAGAACATGGCTAACAGTGTTGTTAAAACAGTGGAGAACATGACTAACAGTGTTGTTAAAACAGTGGAGAACATGGCTAACAGTGTTGTTAAAACAGTAGAGAACATGGCTAACAGTGTTGTTAAAACAGTAGAGAACATGGCTAACAGTGTTGTTAAAACAGTGGAGAACATGGCTAACAGTGTTGTTAAAACAGTAGAGAACATGGCTAACAGTGTTGTTAAAACAGTGGAGAACATGGCTAACAGTGTTGTTAAAACAGTAGAGAACATGGCTAACAGTGTTGTTAAAACAGTGGAGAACATGGCTAACAGTGTTGTTAAAACAGTGGAGAACATGGCTAACAGTGTTGTTAAAACAGGAGAGAACATGGCTAACAGTGTTGTTAAAACAGTAGAGAACATGGCTAACAGTGTTGTTAAAACAGTAGAGAACATGGCTAACAGTGTTGTTAAAACAGTGGAGAACATGGCTAACAGTGTTGTTAAAACAGTGGAGAACATGGCTAACAGTGTTGTTAAAACAGTAGAGAACATGGCTAACAGTGTTGTTAAAACAGTGGAGAACATGGCTAACAGTGTTGTCAAAACAGTGGAGAACATGGCTAACAGTGTTGTTAAAACAGTAGAGAACATGGCTAACAGTGTTGTTAAAACAGTGGAGAACATGGCTAACAGTGTTGTTAAAACAGTGGAGAACATGGCTAACAGTGTTGTTAAAACAGTAGAGAACATGGCTAACAGTGTTGTTAAAACAGTGGAGAACATGGCTAACAGTGTTGTTAAAACAGTGGAGAACATGACTAACAGTGTTGTTAAAACAGTGGAGAACATGGCTAACAGTGTTGTTAAAACAGTGGAGAACATGGCTAACAGTGTTGTTAAAACAGTAGAGAACATGGCTAACAGTGTTGTTAAACAGTAGAGAACATGACTAACAGTGTTGTTAAAACAGTGGAGAACATGGCTAACAGTGTTGTTAAAACAGTGGAGAACATGGCTAACAGTGTTGTTAAAACAGTGGAGAACATGGCTAACAGTGTTGTTAAAACAGTGGAGAACATGGCTAACAGTGTTGTTAAAACAGTGGAGAACATGGCTAACAGTGTTGTTAAAACAGTAGAGAACATGGCTAACAGTGTTGTTAAAACAGTGGAGAACATGACTAACAGTGTTGTTAAAACAGTAGAGAACATGACTAACAGTGTTGTTAAAACAGTGGAGAACATGGCTAACAGTGTTGTTAAAACAGTAGAGAACATGGCTAACAGTGTTGTTAAAACAGTGGAGAACATGGCTAACAGTGTTGTTAAAACAGTGGAGAACATGACTAACAGTGTTGTTAAAACAGTAGAGAACATGGCTAACAGTGTTGTTAAAACAGTGGAGAACATGGCTAACAGTGTTGTTAAAACAGTAGAGAACATGACTAACAGTGTTGTTAAAACAGTAGAGAACATGGCTAACAGTGTTGTTAAGACAGTGGAGAACATGGCTAACAGTGTTGTTAAAACAGTAGAGAACATGGCTAACAGTGTTGTTAAAACAGTGGAGAACATGGCTAACCGTGTTGTTAAAACAGTGGAGAACATGACTAACAGTGTTGTTAAAACAGTAGAGAACATGACTAACAGTGTTGTTAAAACAGTGGAGAACATGGCTAACAGTGTTGTTAAAACAGTAGAGAACATGGCTAACAGTGTTGTTAAAACAGTGGAGAACATGGCTAACAGTGTTGTTAAAACAGTAGAGAACATGGCTAACAGTGTTGTTAAAACAGTGGAGAACATGACTAACAGTGTTGTTAAAACAGTAGAGAACATGACTAACAGTGTTGTTAAAACAGTGGAGAACATGGCTAACAGTGTTGTTAAAACAGTGGAGAACATGACTAACAGTGTTGTTAAAACAGTAGAGAACATGGCTAACAGTGTTGTTAAAACAGTAGAGAACATGGCTAACAGTGTTGTTCAAACAGTAGAGAACATGGCTAACAGTGTTGTTAAAACAGTAGAGAACATGGCTAACAGTGTTGTTAAAACAGTAGAGAACATGGCTAACAGTGTTGTTAAAACAGTGGAGAACATGGCTAACAGTGTTGTTAAAACAGTAGAGAACATGGCTAACAGTGTTGTTAAAACAGTGGAGAACATGGCTAACAGTGTTGTTAAAACAGTGGAGAACATGACTAACAGTGTTGTTAAAACAGTAGAGAACATGGCTAACAGTGTTGTTAAAACAGTGGAGAACATGGCTAACAGTGTTGTTAAAACAGTAGAGAACATGACTAACAGTGTTGTTAAAACAGTAGAGAACATGGCTAACAGTGTTGTTAAGACAGTGGAGAACATGGCTAACAGTGTTGTTAAAACAGTAGAGAACATGGCTAACAGTGTTGTTAAAACAGTGGAGAACATGGCTAACAGTGTTGTTAAAACAGTGGAGAACATGACTAACAGTGTTGTTAAAACAGTAGAGAACATGACTAACAGTGTTGTTAAAACAGTGGAGAACATGGCTAACAGTGTTGTTAAAACAGTAGAGAACATGGCTAACAGTGTTGTTAAAACAGTAGAGAACATGGCTAACAGTGTTGTTAAAACAGTGGAGAACATGGCTAACAGTGTTGTTAAAACAGTAGAGAACATGGCTAACAGTGTTGTTAAAACAGTGGAGAACATGGCTAACAGTGTTGTTAAAACAGTAGAGAACATGGCTAACAGTGTTGTTAAAACAGTGGAGAACATGGCTAACAGTGTTGTTAAAACAGTGGAGAACATGGCTAACAGTGTTGTTAAAACAGGAGAGAACATGGCTAACAGTGTTGTTAAAACAGTAGAGAACATGGCTAACAGTGTTGTTAAAACAGTAGAGAACATGGCTAACAGTGTTGTTAAAACAGTGGAGAACATGGCTAACAGTGTTGTTAAAACAGTGGAGAACATGGCTAACAGTGTTGTTAAAACAGTGGAGAACATGGCTAACAGTGTTGTTAAAACAGTAGAGAACATGGCTAACAGTGTTGTTAAAACAGTGGAGAACATGGCTAACAGTGTTGTTAAAACAGTGGAGAACATGGCTAACAGTGTTGTTAAAACAGTAGAGAACATGGCTAACAGTGTTGTTAAAACAGTGGAGAACATGGCTAACAGTGTTGTTAAAACAGTGGAGAACATGGCTAACAGTGTTGTTAAAACAGTAGAGAACATGGCTAACAGTGTTGTTAAAACAGTGGAGAACATGGCTAACAGTGTTGTTAAAACAGTGGAGAACATGACTAACAGTGTTGTTAAAACAGTGGAGAACATGGCTAACAGTGTTGTTAAAACAGTGGAGAACATGGCTAACAGTGTTGTTAAAACAGTAGAGAACATGGCTAACAGTGTTGTTAAACAGTAGAAAACATGACTAACAGTGTTGTTAAAACAGTGGAGAACATGGCTAACAGTGTTGTTAAAACAGTGGAGAACATGGCTAACAGTGTTGTTAAAACAGTGGAGAACATGGCTAACAGTGTTGTTAAGACAGTGGAGAACATGGCTAACAGTGTTGTTAAAACAGTAGAGAACATGGCTAACAGTGTTGTTAAAACAGTGGAGAACATGGCTAACAGTGTTGTTAAAACAGTGGAGAACATGACTAACAGTGTTGTTAAAACAGTAGAGAACATGACTAACAGTGTTGTTAAAACAGTGGAGAACATGGCTAACAGTGTTGTTAAAACAGTAGAGAACATGGCTAACAGTGTTGTTAAAACAGTAGAGAACATGGCTAACAGTGTTGTTAAAACAGTGGAGAACATGGCTAACAGTGTTGTTAAAACAGTAGAGAACATGGCTAACAGTGTTGTTAAAACAGTGGAGAACATGGCTAACAGTGTTGTTAAAACAGTAGAGAACATGGCTAACAGTGTTGTTAAAACAGTGGAGAACATGGCTAACAGTGTTGTTAAAACAGTGGAGAACATGGCTAACAGTGTTGTTAAAACAGGAGAGAACATGGCTAACAGTGTTGTTAAAACAGTAGAGAACATGGCTAACAGTGTTGTTAAAACAGTAGAGAACATGGCTAACAGTGTTGTTAAAACAGTGGAGAACATGGCTAACAGTGTTGTTAAAACAGTGGAGAACATGGCTAACAGTGTTGTTAAAACAGTGGAGAACATGGCTAACAGTGTTGTTAAAACAGTAGAGAACATGGCTAACAGTGTTGTTAAAACAGTGGAGAACATGGCTAACAGTGTTGTTAAAACAGTGGAGAACATGGCTAACAGTGTTGTTAAAACAGTAGAGAACATGGCTAACAGTGTTGTTAAAACAGTGGAGAACATGGCTAACAGTGTTGTTAAAACAGTGGAGAACATGGCTAACAGTGTTGTTAAAACAGTAGAGAACATGGCTAACAGTGTTGTTAAAACAGTGGAGAACATGGCTAACAGTGTTGTTAAAACAGTGGAGAACATGACTAACAGTGTTGTTAAAACAGTGGAGAACATGGCTAACAGTGTTGTTAAAACAGTGGAGAACATGGCTAACAGTGTTGTTAAAACAGTAGAGAACATGGCTAACAGTGTTGTTAAACAGTAGAAAACATGACTAACAGTGTTGTTAAAACAGTGGAGAACATGGCTAACAGTGTTGTTAAAACAGTGGAGAACATGGCTAACAGTGTTGTTAAAACAGTGGAGAACATGGCTAACAGTGTTGTTAAAACAGTGGAGAACATGGCTAACAGTGTTGTTAAAACAGTGGAGAACATGGCTAACAGTGTTGTTAAAACAGTAGAGAACATGGCTAACAGTGTTGTTAAAACAGTGGAGAACATGACTAACAGTGTTGTTAAAACAGTAGAGAACATGACTAACAGTGTTGTTAAAACAGTGGAGAACATGGCTAACAGTGTTGTTAAAACAGTGGAGAACATGACTAACAGTGTTGTTAAAACAGTGGAGAACATGGCTAACAGTGTTGTTAAAACAGTAGAGAACATGGCTAACAGTGTTGTTAAAACAGTAGAGAACATGGCTAACAGTGTTGTTAAAACAGTGGAGAACATGGCTAACAGTGTTGTTAAAACAGTGGAGAACATGGCTAACAGTGTTGTTAAAACAGTGGAGAACATGGCTAACAGTGTTGTTAAAACAGTGGAGAACATGGCTAACAGTGTTGTTAAAACAGTAGAGAACATGGCTAACAGTGTTGTTAAAACAGTGGAGAACATGGCTAACAGTGTTGTTAAAACAGTGGAGAACATGGCTAACAGTGTTGTTAAAACAGGAGAGAACATGGCTAACAGTGTTGTTAAAACAGTAGAGAACATGGCTAACAGTGTTGTTAAAACAGTAGAGAACATGGCGAACAGTGTTGTTAAAACAGTGGAGAACATGGCTAACAGTGTTGTTAAAACAGTGGAGAACATGGCTAACAGTGTTGTTAAAACAGTGGAGAACATGGCTAACAGTGTTGTTAAAACAGTAGAGAACATGGCTAACAGTGTTGTTAAAACAGTAGAGAACATGGCTAACAGTGTTGTTAAAACAGTAGAGAACATGGCTAACAGTGTTG
This sequence comes from Notolepis coatsorum, assembly GCF_963971535.1. NCBI lineage: Eukaryota > Metazoa > Chordata > Actinopteri > Aulopiformes > Paralepididae > Notolepis > Notolepis coatsorum. The sequence goes on from NW_028172122.1 coordinate 51,989, forward strand.
TTAAAACAGTGGAGAACATGGCTAACAGTGTTGTTAAAACAGTGGAGAACATGACTAACAGTGTTGTTAAAACAGTGGAGAACATGGCTAACAGTGTTGTTAAAACAGTGGAGAACATGGCTAACAGTGTTGTTAAAACAGTAGAGAACATGGCTAACAGTGTTGTTAAACAGTAGAGAACATGACTAACAGTGTTGTTAAAACAGTGGAGAACATGGCTAACAGTGTTGTTAAAACAGTGGAGAACATGGCTAACAGTGTTGTTAAAACAGTGGAGAACATGGCTAACAGTGTTGTTAAAACAGTGGAGAACATGGCTAACAGTGTTGTTAAAACAGTGGAGAACATGGCTAACAGTGTTGTTAAAACAGTAGAGAACATGGCTAACAGTGTTGTTAAAACAGTGGAGAACATGACTAACAGTGTTGTTAAAACAGTAGAGAACATGACTAACAGTGTTGTTAAAACAGTGGAGAACATGGCTAACAGTGTTGTTAAAACAGTGGATAACATGACTAACAGTGTTGTTAAAACAGTAGAGAACATGGCTAACAGTGTTGTTAAAACAGTAGAGAACATGGCTAACAGTGTTGTTAAAACAGTAGAGAACATGGCTAACAGTGTTGTTAAAACAGTAGAGAACATGGCTAACAGTGTTGTTAAAACAGTAGAGAACATGGCTCACAGTGTTGTTAAAACAGTGGAGAACATGGCTAACAGTGTTGTTAAAACAGTAGAGAACATGGCTAACAGTGTTGTTAAAACAGTGGAGAACATGGCTAACAGTGTTGTTAAAACAGTGGAGAACATGACTAACAGTGTTGTTAAAACAGTAGAGAACATGGCTAACAGTGTTGTTAAAACAGTGGAGAACATGGCTAACAGTGTTGTTAAAACAGTAGAGAACATGACTAACAGTGTTGTTAAAACAGTAGAGAACATGGCTAACAGTGTTGTTAAAACAGTGGAGAACATGGCTAACAGTGTTGTTAAAACAGTAGAGGACATGGCTAACAGTGTTGTTAAAACAGTGGAGAACATGGCTAACAGTGTTGTTAAAACAGTGGAGAACATGACTAACAGTGTTGTTAAAACAGTAGAGAACATGACTAACAGTGTTGTTAAAACAGTGGAGAACATGGCTAACAGTGTTGTTAAAACAGTAGAGAACATGGCTAACAGTGTTGTTAAAACAGTAGAGAACATGGCTAACAGTGTTGTTAAAACAGTAGAGAACATGGCTAACAGTGTTGTTAAAACAGTGGAGAACATGGCTAACAGTGTTGTTAAAACAGTAGAGAACATGGCTAACAGTGTTGTTAAAACAGTGGAGAACATGGCTAACAGTGTTGTTAAAACAGTAGAGAACATGGCTAACAGTGTTGTTAAAACAGTGGAGAACATGGCTAACAGTGTTGTTAAAACAGTGGAGAACATGGCTAACATTGTTGTTAAAACAGGAGAGAACATGGCTAACAGTGTTGTTAAAACAGTAGAGAACATGGCTAACAGTGTTGTTAAAACAGTAGAGAACATGGCTAACAGTGTTGTTAAAACAGTGGAGAACATGGCTAACAGTGTTGTTAAAACAGTGGAGAACATGGCTAACAGTGTTGTTAAAACAGTAGAGAACATGGCTAACAGTGTTGTTAAAACAGTAGAGAACATGGCTAACAGTGTTGTTAAAACAGTAGAGAACATGGCTAACAGTGTTGTTAAAACAGTAGAGAACATGGCTAACAGTGTTGTTAAAACAGTAGAGAACATGGCTCACAGTGTTGTTAAAACAGTGGAGAACATGGCTAACAGTGTTGTTAAAACAGTGGAGAACATGGCTAACAGTGTTGTTAAAACAGTGGAGAACATGGCTAACAGTGTTGTTAAAACAGTGGAGAACATGGCTAACAGTGTTGTTAAAACAGTGGAGAACATGGCTAACAGTGTTGTTAAAACAGTAGAGAACATGGCTAACAGTGTTGTTAAAACAGTGGAGAACATGACTAACAGTGTTGTTAAAACAGTAGAGAACATGACTAACAGTGTTGTTAAAACAGTGGAGAACATGGCTAACAGTGTTGTTAAAACAGTGGATAACATGACTAACAGTGTTGTTAAAACAGTAGAGAACATGGCTAACAGTGTTGTTAAAACAGTAGAGAACATGGCTAACAGTGTTGTTAAAACAGTAGAGAACATGGCTAACAGTGTTGTTAAAACAGTAGAGAACATGGCTAACAGTGTTGTTAAAACAGTAGAGAACATGGCTCACAGTGTTGTTAAAACAGTGGAGAACATGGCTAACAGTGTTGTTAAAACAGTAGAGAACATGGCTAACAGTGTTGTTAAAACAGTGGAGAACATGGCTAACAGTGTTGTTAAAACAGTGGAGAACATGACTAACAGTGTTGTTAAAACAGTAGAGAACATGGCTAACAGTGTTGTTAAAACAGTGGAGAACATGGCTAACAGTGTTGTTAAAACAGTAGAGAACATGACTAACAGTGTTGTTAAAACAGTAGAGAACATGGCTAACAGTGTTGTTAAAACAGTGGAGAACATGGCTAACAGTGTTGTTAAAACAGTAGAGGACATGGCTAACAGTGTTGTTAAAACAGTGGAGAACATGGCTAACAGTGTTGTTAAAACAGTGGAGAACATGACTAACAGTGTTGTTAAAACAGTAGAGAACATGACTAACAGTGTTGTTAAAACAGTGGAGAACATGGCTAACAGTGTTGTTAAAACAGTAGAGAACATGGCTAACAGTGTTGTTAAAACAGTAGAGAACATGGCTAACAGTGTTGTTAAAACAGTAGAGAACATGGCTAACAGTGTTGTTAAAACAGTGGAGAACATGGCTAACAGTGTTGTTAAAACAGTAGAGAACATGGCTAACAGTGTTGTTAAAACAGTGGAGAACATGGCTAACAGTGTTGTTAAAACAGTAGAGAACATGGCTAACAGTGTTGTTAAAACAGTGGAGAACATGGCTAACAGTGTTGTTAAAACAGTGGAGAACATGGCTAACATTGTTGTTAAAACAGGAGAGAACATGGCTAACAGTGTTGTTAAAACAGTAGAGAACATGGCTAACAGTGTTGTTAAAACAGTAGAGAACATGGCTAACAGTGTTGTTAAAACAGTGGAGAACATGGCTAACAGTGTTGTTAAAACAGTGGAGAACATGGCTAACAGTGTTGTTAAAACAGTGGAGAACATGGCTAACAGTGTTGTTAAAACAGTAGAGAACATGGCTAACAGTGTTGTTAAAACAGTGGAGAACATGGCTAACAGTGTTGTTAAAACAGTGGAGAACATGGCTAACAGTGTTGTTAAAACAGTAGAGAACATGGCTAACAGTGTTGTTAAAACAGTGGAGAACATGGCTAACAGTGTTGTTAAAACAGTGGAGAACATGGCTAACAGTGTTGTTAAAACAGTAGAGAACATGGCTAACAGTGTTGTTAAAACAGTGGAGAACATGGCTAACAGTGTTGTTAAAACAGTGGAGAACATGACTAACAGTGTTGTTAAAACAGTGGAGAACATGGCTAACAGTGTTGTTAAAACAGTGGAGAACATGGCTAACAGTGTTGTTAAAACAGTAGAGAACATGGCTAACAGTGTTGTTAAACAGTAGATAACATGACTAACAGTGTTGTTAAAACAGTGGAGAACATGGCTAACAGTGTTGTTAAAACAGTGGAGAACATGGCTAACAGTGTTGTTAAAACAGTGGAGAACATGGCTAACAGTGTTGTTAAAACAGTGGAGAACATGGCTAACAGTGTTGTTAAAACAGTGGAGAACATGGCTAACAGTGTTGTTAAAACAGTAGAGAACATGGCTAACAGTGTTGTTAAAACAGTGGAGAACATGACTAACAGTGTTGTTAAAACAGTAGAGAACATGACTAACAGTGTTGTTAAAACAGTGGAGAACATGGCTAACAGTGTTGTTAAAACAGTGGATAACATGACTAACAGTGTTGTTAAAACAGTAGAGAACATGGCTAACAGTGTTGTTAAAACAGTAGAGAACATGGCTAACAGTGTTGTTAAAACAGTAGAGAACATGGCTAACAGTGTTGTTAAAACAGTAGAGAACATGGCTAACAGTGTTGTTAAAACAGTAGAGAACATGGCTCACAGTGTTGTTAAAACAGTGGAGAACATGGCTAACAGTGTTGTTAAAACAGTAGAGAACATGGCTAACAGTGTTGTTAAAACAGTGGAGAACATGGCTAACAGTGTTGTTAAAACAGTGGAGAACATGACTAACAGTGTTGTTAAAACAGTAGAGAACATGGCTAACAGTGTTGTTAAAACAGTGGAGAACATGGCTAACAGTGTTGTTAAAACAGTAGAGAACATGACTAACAGTGTTGTTAAAACAGTAGAGAACATGGCTAACAGTGTTGTTAAAACAGTGGAGAACATGGCTAACAGTGTTGTTAAAACAGTAGAGGACATGGCTAACAGTGTTGTTAAAACAGTGGAGAACATGGCTAACAGTGTTGTTAAAACAGTGGAGAACATGACTAACAGTGTTGTTAAAACAGTAGAGAACATGACTAACAGTGTTGTTAAAACAGTGGAGAACATGGCTAACAGTGTTGTTAAAACAGTAGAGAACATGGCTAACAGTGTTGTTAAAACAGTAGAGAACATGGCTAACAGTGTTGTTAAAACAGTAGAGAACATGGCTAACAGTGTTGTTAAAACAGTGGAGAACATGGCTAACAGTGTTGTTAAAACAGTAGAGAACATGGCTAACAGTGTTGTTAAAACAGTGGAGAACATGGCTAACAGTGTTGTTAAAACAGTAGAGAACATGGCTAACAGTGTTGTTAAAACAGTGGAGAACATGGCTAACAGTGTTGTTAAAACAGTGGAGAACATGGCTAACAGTGTTGTTAAAACAGGAGAGAACATGGCTAACAGTGTTGTTAAAACAGTAGAGAACATGGCTAACAGTGTTGTTAAAACAGTAGAGAACATGGCTAACAGTGTTGTTAAAACAGTGGTGAACATGGCTAACAGTGTTGTTAAAACAGTGGAGAACATGGCTAACAGTGTTGTTAAAACAGTAGAGAACATGGCTAACAGTGTTGTTAAAACAGTGGCGAACATGGCTAACAGTGTTGTTAAAACAGTAGAGAACATGGCTAACAGTGTTGTTAAAACAGTGGAGAACATGACTAACAGTGTTGTTAAAACATTGGAGAACATGGCTAACAGTGTTGTTAAAACAGTGGAGAACATGACTAACAGTGTTGTTAAAACAGTGGAGAACATGGCTAACAGTGTTGTTAAAACAGTGGAGAACATGGCTAACAGTGTTGTTAAAACAGTAGAGAACATGGCTAACAGTGTTGTTAAAACAGTGGAGAACATGGCTAACAGTGTTGTTAAAACAGTATAGAACATGGCTAACAGTGTTGTTAAAACAGTGGAGAACATGGCTAACAGTGTTGTTAAAACAGTGGAGAACATGGCTAACAGTGTTGTTAAAACAGTAGAGAACATGGCTAACAGTGTTGTTAAAAGAGTGGAGAACATGGCTAACAGTGTTGTTAAAACAGTAGAGAACATGGCTAACAGTGTTGTTAAAACAGTTGAGAACATGGCTAACAGTGTTGTTAAAACAGTAGAGAACATGACTAACAGTGTTGTTAAAACAGTGGAGAACATGGCTAGCAGTGTTGTTAAAACAGTAGAGAACATGGCTAACAGTGTTGTTAAAACAGTGGAGAACATGGCTAACAGTGTTGTTAAAACAGTAGAGAACATGGCTAACAGTGTTGTTAAAACAGTGGAGAACATGGCTAACAGTGTTGTTAAAACAGTGGAGAACATGGCTAACAGTGTTGTTAAAACAGTGGAGAACATGGCTAACAGTGTTGTTAAAACAGTAGAGAACATGACTAACAGTGTAGTTAAAACAGTGGAGAACATGGCTAACAGTGTTGTTAAAACAGTAGAGAACATGGCTAACAGTGTTGTTAAAACAGTAGAGAACATGGCTAACAGTGTTGTTAAAACAGTGGAGAACATGGCTAACAGTGTTGTTAAAACAGTAGAGAACATGGCTAACAGTGTTGTTAAAACAGTGGAGAACATGGCTAACAGTGTTGTTAAAACAGTAGAGAACATGGCTAACACTGTTGTTAAAACAGTGGAGAACATGGCTAACAGTGTTGTTAAAACAGTGGAGAACATGGCTAACAGTGTTGTTAAAACAGTAGAGAACATGGCTAACAGTGTTGTTAGAACAGTAGAGAACATGGCTAACAGTGTTGTTAGAACAGTAGAGAACATGGCTAACAGTGTTGTTAAAACAGTGGCGAACATGGCTAACAGTGTTGTTAAAACAGTAGAGAACATGGCTAACAGTGTTGTTAAAACAGTGGAGAACATGACTAACAGTGTTGTTAAAACATTGGAGAACATGGCTAACAGTGTTTACATTTACATTTACATTTAGTCATTTAGCTGACGCTTTTATCCAAAGCGACTTACAAGTTCTGTACGACAAGCCATCAGGAAGGGCACAACTCTATCAGCTGAGCAACAATGTTCATCAAAGTGTTGAGTGCTACAGTGTAGGTTAGTTTATTAGGACAAGTGCATGACAGTACGGTTAGTTAGGGTTAGATCTTTTTATTGTTTTTTTTTTTTTTTTAATTCAGATAATGGTTGAAGAAGTGCGTCTTTAGTCGACGGCGAAAGATTGGACGTGATTCGGCTGTCCTAACTGGGGTGGGTAGTTCATTCCACCATTGTGGGGCAAGGACTGAGAATAGGCGACTTCTCTTTGATGACCCTCCCGGAGCTTGGATAGGAGTAGGTCTGAGGCGGCCAGAAGATGCAGAGCGTAGGGGTCTTGAGGGTGTGTAGTTAGAGACCATTGACCGGAGGTAGGCGGGAGCGGTTCCCTTTGCCGCACGGTATGCTAGGTCGAGGGCCTTGAAGCGGATTCGTGCAGCAATGGGGAGCCAGTGCAGGTCCCTAAGAAGTGGGGTGACATGGGCCGACTTCGGTAGGTTTGAGATCAGGCGGGCCGCTGCGTTCTGAATGAGTTGAAGAGGCTTAGTGGCAGTGGCCGGGAGGCCAGCGAGCAGTGCATTGCAGTAGTCGAGGCGGGAGATGACTGTTGATTGGACGAGGAGTTGGGTGGCTTCTTTTGTCAGGAAGGGGCGTATCCTTCTGACGTTGCTCAGGAGGAATCGGCAGGTTCTGGTCGTCGCTGCGATGTGAGCAGAGAAGTTCAACTGGTCGTCGAGGACAACACCAAGGTTCTTGGCGGTTGGGGACGCAGTCACAGCTGTATTCTCGACTGTGATTGAAAGGTCGGTTAGGGGGGAGGATTTGGCCGGCAGGTGGAGCAATTCTGTTTTGCTTAGGTTCAGTTTGAGGTGGTTGGACGTCATCCAGGCTGAGATGTCGGACAGACAGGCCGAGATCCGCTCAGAGACGTGGATATCTGAGGGAGGGAAGGAGAGGAAGAGTTGAGTAAGAGGTGTTGTTAAAACAGTGGAGAACATGACTAACAGTGTTGTTAAAACAGTGGAGAACATGGCTAACAGTGTTGTTAAAACAGTAGAGAACATGGCTAACAGTGTTGTTAAAACAGTGGAGAACATGGCTAACAGTGTTGTTAAAACAGTAGAGAACATGGCTAACAGTGTTGTTAAAACAGTGGAGAACATGGCTAACAGTGTTGTTAAAACAGTAGAGAACATGGCTAACAGTGTTGTTAAAACAGTGGAGAACATGGCTAGCAGTGTTGTTAAAACAGTAGAGAACATGGCTAACAGTGTTGTTAAAACAGTGGAGAACATGGCTAACAGTGTTGTTAAAACAGTAGAGAACATGGCTAACAGTGTTGTTAAAACAGTGGAGAACATGGCTAACGGTGTTGTTAAAACAGTAGAGAACATGGCTAACAGTGTTGTTAAAACAGTGGAGAACATGGCTAACAGTGTTGTTAAAACAGTAGAGAACATGGCTAACAGTGTTGTTAAAACAGTGGAGAACATGGCTAACAGTGTTGTTAAAACAGTAGAGAACATGGCTAACACTGTTGTTAAAACAGTGGAGAACATGGCTAACAGTGTTGTTAAAACAGTGGAGAACATGGCTAACAGTGTTGTTAAAACAGTAGAGAACATGGCTAACAGTGTTGTTAGAACAGTAGAGAACATGGCTAACAGTGTTGTTAGAACAGTAGAGAACATGGCTAACAGTGTTGTTAAAACAGTGGCGAACATGGCTAACAGTGTTGTTAAAACAGTAGAGAACATGGCTAACAGTGTTGTTAAAACAGTGGAGAACATGACTAACAGTGTTGTTAAAACATTGGAGAACATGGCTAACAGTGTTTACATTTACATTTACATTTAGTCATTTAGCTGACGCTTTTATCCAAAGCGACTTACAAGTTCTGTACGACAAGCCATCAGGAAGGGCACAACTCTATCAGCTGAGCAACAATGTTCATCAAAGTGTTGAGTGCTACAGTGTAGGTTAGTTTATTAGGACAAGTGCATGACAGTACGGTTAGTTAGGGTTAGATCTTTTTATTGTTTTTTTTTTTTTTTTAATTCAGATAATGGTTGAAGAAGTGCGTCTTTAGTCGACGGCGAAAGATTGGACGTGATTCGGCTGTCCTAACTGGGGTGGGTAGTTCATTCCACCATTGTGGGGCAAGGACTGAGAATAGGCGACTTCTCTTTGATGACCCTCCCGGAGCTTGGATAGGAGTAGGTCTGAGGCGGCCAGAAGATGCAGAGCGTAGGGGTCTTGAGGGTGTGTAGTTAGAGACCATTGACCGGAGGTAGGCGGGAGCGGTTCCCTTTGCCGCACGGTATGCTAGGTCGAGGGCCTTGAAGCGGATTCGTGCAGCAATGGGGAGCCAGTGCAGGTCCCTAAGAAGTGGGGTGACATGGGCCGACTTCGGTAGGTTTGAGATCAGGCGGGCCGCTGCGTTCTGAATGAGTTGAAGAGGCTTAGTGGCAGTGGCCGGGAGGCCAGCGAGCAGTGCATTGCAGTAGTCGAGGCGGGAGATGACTGTTGATTGGACGAGGAGTTGGGTGGCTTCTTTTGTCAGGAAGGGGCGTATCCTTCTGACGTTGCTCAGGAGGAATCGGCAGGTTCTGGTCGTCGCTGCGATGTGAGCAGAGAAGTTCAACTGGTCGTCGAGGACAACACCAAGGTTCTTGGCGGTCGGGGACGCAGTCACAGCTGTATTCTCGACTGTGATTGAAAGGTCGGTTAGGGGGGAGGATTTGGCCGGCAGGTGGAGCAATTCTGTTTTGCTTAGGTTCAGTTTGAGGTGGTTGGACGTCATCCAGGCTGAGATGTCGGACAGACAGGCCGAGATCCGCTCAGAGACGTGGATATCTGAGGGAGGGAAGGAGAGGAAGAGTTGAGTAAGAGGTGTTGTTAAAACAGTGGAGAACATGACTAACAGTGTTGTTAAAACAGTGGAGAACATGGCTAACAGTGTTGTTAAAACAGTAGAGAACATGGCTAACAGTGTTGTTAAAACAGTGGAGAACATGGCTAACAGTGTTGTTAAAACAGTAGAGAACATGGCTAACAGTGTTGTTAAAACAGTGGAGAACATGGCTAACAGTGTTGTTAAAACAGTAGAGAACATGGCTAACAGTGTTGTTAAAACAGTGGAGAACATGGCTAGCAGTGTTGTTAAAACAGTAGAGAACATGGCTAACAGTGTTGTTAAAACAGTGGAGAACATGGCTAACAGTGTTGTTAAAACAGTAGAGAACATGGCTAACAGTGTTGTTAAAACAGTGGAGAACATGGCTAACGGTGTTGTTAAAACAGTAGAGAACATGGCTAACAGTGTTGTTAAAACAGTGGAGAACATGGCTAACAGTGTTGTTAAAACAGTAGAGAACATGGCTAACAGTGTTGTTAAAACAGTAGAGAACATGGCTAACAGTGTTGTTAAAACAGTTGAGAACATGGCTAACAGTGTTGTTAAAACAGTAGAGAACATGACTAACAGTGTTGTTAAAACAGTGGAGAACATGGCTAGCAGTGTTGTTAAAACAGTAGAGAACATGGCTAACAGTGTTGTTAAAACAGTGGAGAACATGGCTAACAGTGTTGTTAAAACAGTAGAGAACATGGCTAACAGTGTTGTTAAAACAGTGGAGAACATGGCTAACAGTGTTGTTAAAACAGTGGAGAACATGGCTAACAGTGTTGTTAAAACAGTGGAGAACATGGCTAACAGTGTTGTTAAAACAGTAGAGAACATGACTAACAGTGTAGTTAAAACAGTGGAGAACATGGCTAACAGTGTTGTTAAAACAGTAGAGAACATGGCTAACAGTGTTGTTAAAACAGTAGAGAACATGGCTAACAGTGTTGTTAAAACAGTGGAGAACATGGCTAACAGTGTTGTTAAAACAGTAGAGAACATGGCTAACAGTGTTGTTAAAACAGTGGAGAACATGGCTAACAGTGTTGTTAAAACAGTAGAGAACATGGCTAACACTGTTGTTAAAACAGTGGAGAACATGGCTAACAGTGTTGTTAAAACAGTGGAGAACATGGCTAACAGTGTTGTTAAAACAGTAGAGAACATGGCTAACAGTGTTGTTAGAACAGTAGAGAACATGGCTAACAGTGTTGTTAGAACAGTAGAGAACATGGCTAACAGTGTTGTTAAAACAGTGGCGAACATGGCTAACAGTGTTGTTAAAACAGTAGAGAACATGGCTAACAGTGTTGTTAAAACAGTGGAGAACATGACTAACAGTGTTGTTAAAACATTGGAGAACATGGCTAACAGTGTTGTTAAAACAGTGGAGAACATGACTAACAGTGTTGTTAAAACAGTGGAGAACATGGCTAACAGTGTTGTTAAAACAGTGGAGAACATGGCTAACAGTGTTGTTAAAACAGTAGAGAACATGGCTAACAGTGTTGTTAAAACAGTAGAGAACATGGCTAACAGTGTTGTTAAAACAGTAGAGAACATGGCTAACAGTGTTGTTAAAACAGTGGTGAACATGGCTAACAGTGTTGTTAAAACAGTGGAGAACATGGCTAACAGTGTTGTTAAAACAGTAGAGAACATGGCTAACAGTGTTGTTAAAACAGTGGCGAACATGGCTAACAGTGTTGTTAAAACAGTAGAGAACATGGCTAACAGTGTTGTTAAAACAGTGGAGAACATGACTAACAGTGTTGTTAAAACATTGGAGAACATGGCTAACAGTGTTGTTAAAACAGTGGAGAACTTGGCTAACAGTGTTGTTAAAACAGTAGAGAACATGGCTAACAGTGTTGTTAAAACAGTGGAGAACATGGCTAACAGTGTTGTTAAAACAGTAGAGAACATTGCTAACAGTGTTGTTAAAACAGTGGAGAACATGGCTAACAGTGTTGTTAAAACAGTGGAGAACATGGCTAACAGTGTTGTTAAAACAGTAGAGAACATGGCTAACAGTGTTGTTAAAACAGTGGAGAACATGGCTAACAGTGTTGTTAAAACAGTAGAAAACATGGCTAACAGTGTTGTTAAAACAGTTGAGAACATGGCTAACAGTGTTGTTAAAACAGTAGAGAACATGACTAACAGTGTTGTTAAAACAGTGGAGAACATGGCTAGCAGTGTTGTTAAAACAGTAGAGAACATGGCTAACAGTGTTGTTAAAACAGTGGAGAACATGGCTAACAGTGTTGTTAAAACAGTAGAGAACATGGCTAACAGTGTTGTTAAAACAGTGGAGAACATGGCTAACAGTGTTGTTAAAACAGTAGAGAACATGACTAACAGTGTAGTTAAAACAGTGGAGAACATGGCTAACAGTGTTGTTAAAACAGTAGAGAACATGGCTAACAGTGTTGTTAAAACAGTAGAGAACATGGCTAACAGTGTTGTTAAAACAGTGGAGAACATGGCTAACAGTGTTGTTAAAACAGTAGAGAACATGGCTAACAGTGTTGTTAAAACAGTGGAGAACATGGCTAACAGTGTTGTTAAAACAGTAGAGAACATGGCTAACACTGTTGTTAAAACAGTGGAGAACATGGCTAACAGTGTTGTTAAAACAGTGGAGAACATGGCTAACAGTGTTGTTAAAACAGTAGAGAACATGGCTAACAGTGTTGTTAGAACAGTAGAGAACATGGCTAACAGTGTTGTTAGAACAGTAGAGAACATGGCTAACAGTGTTGTTAAAACAGTGGCGAACATGGCTAACAGTGTTGTTAAAACAGTAGAGAACATGGCTAACAGTGTTGTTAAAACAGTGGAGAACATGACTAACAGTGTTGTTAAAACATTGGAGAACATGGCTAACAGTGTTGTTAAAACAGTGGAGAACATGACTAACAGTGTTGTTAAAACAGTGGAGAACATGGCTAACAGTGTTGTTAAAACAGTAGAGAACATGGCTAACAGTGTTGTTAAAACAGTGGAGAACATGGCTAACAGTGTTGTTAAAACAGTGGAGAACATGGCTAACAGTGTTGTTAAAACAGTGGAGAACATGGCTAACAGTGTTGTTAAAACAGTGGAGAACATGACTAACAGTGTTGTTAAAACAGTGGAGAACATGGCTAACAGTGTTGTTAAAACAGTGGAGAACATGGCTAACAGTGTTGTTAAAACAGTAGAGAACATGGCTAACAGTGTTGTTAAACAGTAGAGAACATGACTAACAGTGTTGTTAAAACAGTGGAGAACATGGCTAACAGTGTTGTTAAAACAGTGGAGAACATGGCTAACAGTGTTGTTAAAACAGTGGAGAACATGGCTAACAGTGTTGTTAAAACAGTAGAGAACATGGCTAACAGTGTTGTTAAAACAGTAGAGAACATGGCTAACAGTGTTGTTAAAACAGTGGAGAACATGGCTAACAGTGTTGTTAAAACAGTAGAGAACATGGCTAACAGTGTTGTTAAAACAGTGGAGAACATGGCTAACAGTGTTGTTAAAACAGTAGAGAACATGGCTAACACTGTTGTTAAAACAGTGGAGAACATGGCTAACAGTGTTGTTAAAACAGTGGAGAACATGGCTAACAGTGTTGTTAAAACAGTAGAGAACATGGCTAACAGTTTTGTTAGAACAGTAGAGAACATGGCTAACAGTGTTGTTAGAACAGTAGAGAACATGGCTAACAGTGTTGTTAAAACAGTGGCGAACATGGCTAACAGTGTTGTTAAAACAGTAGAGAACATGGCTAACAGTGTTGTTAAAACAGTGGAGAACATGACTAACAGTGTTGTTAAAACATTGGAGAACATGGCTAACAGTGTTGTTAAAACAGTGGAGAACATGACTAACAGTGTTGTTAAAACAGTAGAGAACATGACTAACAGTGTTGTTAAAACAGTGGAGAACATGGCTAACAGTGTTGTTAAAACAGTAGAGAACATGGCTAACAGTGTTGTTAAAACAGTAGAGAACATGGCTAACAGTGTTGTTAAAACAGTAGAGAACATGGCTAACAGTGTTGTTAAAACAGTGGAGAACATGGCTAACAGTGTTGTTAAAACAGTAGAGAACATGGCTAACAGTGTTGTTAAAACAGTGGAGAACATGGCTAACAGTGTTGTTAAAACAGTAGAGAACATGGCTAACAGTGTTGTTAAAACAGTGGAGAACATGGCTAACAGTGTTGTTAAAACAGTGGAGAACATGGCTAACAGTGTTGTTAAAACAGGAGAGAACATGGCTAACAGTGTTGTTAAAACAGTAGAGAACATGGCTAACAGTGTTGTTAAAACAGTAGAGAACATGGCTAACAGTGTTGTTAAAACAGTGGTGAACATGGCTAACAGTGTTGTTAAAACAGTGGAGAACATGGCTAACAGTGTTGTTAAAACAGTAGAGAACATGGCTAACAGTGTTGTTAAAACAGTGGCGAACATGGCTAACAGTGTTGTTAAAACAGTAGAGAACATGGCTAACAGTGTTGTTAAAACAGTGGAGAACATGACTAACAGTGTTGTTAAAACATTGGAGAACATGGCTAACAGTGTTGTTAAAACAGTGGAGAACATGACTAACAGTGTTGTTAAAACAGTGGAGAACATGGCTAACAGTGTTGTTAAAACAGTGGAGAACATGGCTAACAGTGTTGTTAAAACAGTAGAGAACATGGCTAACAGTGTTGTTAAAACAGTGGAGAACATGGCTAACAGTGTTGTTAAAACAGTATAGAACATGGCTAACAGTGTTGTTAAAACAGTGGAGAACATGGCTAACAGTGTTGTTAAAACAGTGGAGAACATGGCTAACAGTGTTGTTAAAACAGTAGAGAACATGGCTAACAGTGTTGTTAAAACAGTAGAGAACATGGCTAACAGTGTTGTTAAAACAGTAGAGAACATGGCTAACAGTGTTGTTAAAACAGTAGAGAACATGGCTAACAGTGTTGTTAAAACAGTGGAGAACATGGCTAACAGTGTTGTTAAAACAGTGGAGAACATGGCTAACAGTGTTGTTAAAACAGTAGAGAACATGGCTAACAGTGTTGTTAAAACAGTAGAGAACATGGCTAACAGTGTTGTTAAAACAGTGGAGAACATGGCTAACAGTGTTGTTAAAACAGTAGAGAACATGGCTAACAGTGTTGTTAAAACAGTGGAGAACATGGCTAACAGTGTTGTTAAAACAGTAGAGAACATGGCTAACAGTGTTGTTAAAACAGTGGAGAACATGGCTAACAGTGTTGTTAAAACAGTGGAGAACATGGCTAACAGTGTTGTTAAAACAGGAGAGAACATGGCTAACAGTGTTGTTAAAACAGTAGAGAACATGGCTAACAGTGTTGTTAAAACAGTAGAGAACATGGCTAACAGTGTTGTTAAAACAGTGGTGAACATGGCTAACAGTGTTGTTAAAACAGTGGAGAACATGGCTAACAGTGTTGTTAAAACAGTAGAGAACATGGCTAACAGTGTTGTTAAAACAGTGGCGAACATGGCTAACAGTGTTGTTAAAACAGTAGAGAACATGGCTAACAGTGTTGTTAAAACAGTGGAGAACATGGCTAACAGTGTTGTTAAAACAGTGGAGAACATGACTAACAGTGTTGTTAAAACATTGGAGAACATGGCTAACAGTGTTGTTAAAACAGTGGAGAACATGACTAACAGTGTTGTTAAAACAGTGGAGAACATGGCTAACAGTGTTGTTAAAACAGTAGAGAACATGGCTAACAGTGTTGTTAAAACATTGGAGAACATGGCTAACAGTGTTGTTAAAACAGTGGAGAACATGACTAACAGTGTTGTTAAAACAGTGGAGAACATGGCTAACAGTGTTGTTAAAACAGTAGAGAACATGGCTAACAGTGTTGTTAAAACAGTGGAGAACATGGCTAACAGTGTTGTTAAAACAGTGGAGAACATGGCTAACAGTGTTGTTAAAACAGTAGAGAACATGGCTAACAGTGTTGTTAAAACAGTGGAGAACATGGCTAACAGTGTTGTTAAAACAGTGGAGAACATGGCTAACAGTGTTGTTAAAACAGTAGAGAACATGGCTAACAGTGTTGTTAAAACAGTGGAGAACATGGCTAACAGTGTTGTTAAAACAGTGGAGAACATGACTAACAGTGTTGTTAAAACAGTGGAGAACATGGCTAACAGTGTTGTTAAAACAGTGGAGAACATGGCTAACAGTGTTGTTAAAACAGTAGAGAACATGGCTAACAGTGTTGTTAAACAGTAGAGAACATGACTAACAGTGTTGTTAAAACAGTGGAGAACATGGCTAACAGTGTTGTTAAAACAGTGGAGAACATGGCTAACAGTGTTGTTAAAACAGTGGAGAACATGGCTAACAGTGTTGTTAAAACAGTGGAGAACATGGCTAACAGTGTTGTTAAAACAGTGGAGAACATGGCTAACAGTGTTGTTAAAACAGTAGAGAACATGGCTAACAGTGTTGTTAAAACAGTGGAGAACATGACTAACAGTGTTGTTAAAACAGTAGAGAACATGACTAACAGTGTTGTTAAAACAGTGGAGAACATGGCTAACAGTGTTGTTAAAACAGTGGATAACATGACTAACAGTGTTGTTAAAACAGTAGAGAACATGGCTAACAGTGTTGTTAAAACAGTAGAGAACATGGCTAACAGTGTTGTTAAAACAGTAGAGAACATGGCTAACAGTGTTGTTAAAACAGTAGAGAACATGGCTAACAGTGTTGTTAAAACAGTAGAGAACATGGCTCACAGTGTTGTTAAAACAGTGGAGAACATGGCTAACAGTGTTGTTAAAACAGTAGAGAACATGGCTAACAGTGTTGTTAAAACAGTGGAGAACATGGCTAACAGTGTTGTTAAAACAGTGGAGAACATGACTAACAGTGTTGTTAAAACAGTAGAGAACATGGCTAACAGTGTTGTTAAAACAGTGGAGAACATGGCTAACAGTGTTGTTAAAACAGTAGAGAACATGACTAACAGTGTTGTTAAAACAGTAGAGAACATGGCTAACAGTGTTGTTAAAACAGTGGAGAACATGGCTAACAGTGTTGTTAAAACAGTAGAGGACATGGCTAACAGTGTTGTTAAAACAGTGGAGAACATGGCTAACAGTGTTGTTAAAACAGTGGAGAACATGACTAACAGTGTTGTTAAAACAGTAGAGAACATGACTAACAGTGTTGTTAAAACAGTGGAGAACATGGCTAACAGTGTTGTTAAAACAGTAGAGAACATGGCTAACAGTGTTGTTAAAACAGTAGAGAACATGGCTAACAGTGTTGTTAAAACAGTAGAGAACATGGCTAACAGTGTTGTTAAAACAGTGGAGAACATGGCTAACAGTGTTGTTAAAACAGTAGAGAACATGGCTAACAGTGTTGTTAAAACAGTGGAGAACATGGCTAACAGTGTTGTTAAAACAGTAGAGAACATGGCTAACAGTGTTGTTAAAACAGTGGAGAACATGGCTAACAGTGTTGTTAAAACAGTGGAGAACATGGCTAACAGTGTTGTTAAAACAGGAGAGAACATGGCTAACAGTGTTGTTAAAACAGTAGAGAACATGGCTAACAGTGTTGTTAAAACAGTAGAGAACATGGCTAACAGTGTTGTTAAAACAGTGGTGAACATGGCTAACAGTGTTGTTAAAACAGTGGAGAACATGGCTAACAGTGTTGTTAAAACAGTAGAGAACATGGCTAACAGTGTTGTTAAAACAGTGGCGAACATGGCTAACAGTGTTGTTAAAACAGTAGAGAACATGGCTAACAGTGTTGTTAAAACAGTGGAGAACATGACTAACAGTGTTGTTAAAACATTGGAGAACATGGCTAACAGTGTTGTTAAAACAGTGGAGAACATGACTAACAGTGTTGTTAAAACAGTGGAGAACATGGCTAACAGTGTTGTTAAAACAGTGGAGAACATGGCTAACAGTGTTGTTAAAACAGTAGAGAACATGGCTAACAGTGTTGTTAAAACAGTGGAGAACATGGCTAACAGTGTTGTTAAAACAGTATAGAACATGGCTAACAGTGTTGTTAAAACAGTGGAGAACATGGCTAACAGTGTTGTTAAAACAGTGGAGAACATGGCTAACAGTGTTGTTAAAACAGTAGAGAACATGGCTAACAGTGTTGTTAAAAGAGTGGAGAACATGGCTAACAGTGTTGTTAAAACAGTAGAGAACATGGCTAACAGTGTTGTTAAAACAGTTGAGAACATGGCTAACAGTGTTGTTAAAACAGTAGAGAACATGACTAACAGTGTTGTTAAAACAGTGGAGAACATGGCTAGCAGTGTTGTTAAAACAGTAGAGAACATGGCTAACAGTGTTGTTAAAACAGTGGAGAACATGGCTAACAGTGTTGTTAAAACAGTAGAGAACATGGCTAACAGTGTTGTTAAAACAGTGGAGAACATGGCTAACAGTGTTGTTAAAACAGTGGAGAACATGGCTAACAGTGTTGTTAAAACAGTGGAGAACATGGCTAACAGTGTTGTTAAAACAGTAGAGAACATGACTAACAGTGTAGTTAAAACAGTGGAGAACATGGCTAACAGTGTTGTTAAAACAGTAGAGAACATGGCTAACAGTGTTGTTAAAACAGTAGAGAACATGGCTAACAGTGTTGTTAAAACAGTGGAGAACATGGCTAACAGTGTTGTTAAAACAGTAGAGAACATGGCTAACAGTGTTGTTAAAACAGTGGAGAACATGGCTAACAGTGTTGTTAAAACAGTAGAGAACATGGCTAACACTGTTGTTAAAACAGTGGAGAACATGGCTAACAGTGTTGTTAAAACAGTGGAGAACATGGCTAACAGTGTTGTTAAAACAGTAGAGAACATGGCTAACAGTGTTGTTAGAACAGTAGAGAACATGGCTAACAGTGTTGTTAGAACAGTAGAGAACATGGCTAACAGTGTTGTTAAAACAGTGGCGAACATGGCTAACAGTGTTGTTAAAACAGTAGAGAACATGGCTAACAGTGTTGTTAAAACATTGGAGAACATGGCTAACAGTGTTTACATTTACATTTACATTTAGTCATTTAGCTGACGCTTTTATCCAAAGCGACTTACAAGTTCTGTACGACAAGCCATCAGGAAGGGCACAACTCTATCAGCTGAGCAACAATGTTCATCAAAGTGTTGAGTGCTACAGTGTAGGTTAGTTTATTAGGACAAGTGCATGACAGTACGGTTAGTTAGGGTTAGATCTTTTTATTGTTTTTTTTTTTTTTTTAATTCAGATAATGGTTGAAGAAGTGCGTCTTTAGTCGACGGCGAAAGATTGGACGTGATTCGGCTGTCCTAACTGGGGTGGGTAGTTCATTCCACCATTGTGGGGCAAGGACTGAGAATAGGCGACTTCTCTTTGATGACCCTCCCGGAGCTTGGATAGGAGTAGGTCTGAGGCGGCCAGAAGATGCAGAGCGTAGGGGTCTTGAGGGTGTGTAGTTAGAGACCATTGACCGGAGGTAGGCGGGAGCGGTTCCCTTTGCCGCACGGTATGCTAGGTCGAGGGCCTTGAAGCGGATTCGTGCAGCAATGGGGAGCCAGTGCAGGTCCCTAAGAAGTGGGGTGACATGGGCCGACTTCGGTAGGTTTGAGATCAGGCGGGCCGCTGCGTTCTGAATGAGTTGAAGAGGCTTAGTGGCAGTGGCCGGGAGGCCAGCGAGCAGTGCATTGCAGTAGTCGAGGCGGGAGATGACTGTTGATTGGACGAGGAGTTGGGTGGCTTCTTTTGTCAGGAAGGGGCGTATCCTTCTGACGTTGCTCAGGAGGAATCGGCAGGTTCTGGTCGTCGCTGCGATGTGAGCAGAGAAGTTCAACTGGTCGTCGAGGACAACACCAAGGTTCTTGGCGGTCGGGGACGCAGTCACAGCTGTATTCTCGACTGTGATTGAAAGGTCGGTTAGGGGGGAGGATTTGGCCGGCAGGTGGAGCAATTCTGTTTTGCTTAGGTTCAGTTTGAGGTGGTTGGACGTCATCCAGGCTGAGATGTCGGACAGACAGGCCGAGATCCGCTCAGAGACGTGGATATCTGAGGGAGGGAAGGAGAGGAAGAGTTGAGTAAGAGGTGTTGTTAAAACAGTGGAGAACATGACTAACAGTGTTGTTAAAACAGTGGAGAACATGGCTAACAGTGTTGTTAAAACAGTAGAGAACATGGCTAACAGTGTTGTTAAAACAGTGGAGAACATGGCTAACAGTGTTGTTAAAACAGTAGAGAACATGGCTAACAGTGTTGTTAAAACAGTGGAGAACATGGCTAGCAGTGTTGTTAAAACAGTAGAGAACATGGCTAACAGTGTTGTTAAAACAGTGGAGAACATGGCTAACAGTGTTGTTAAAACAGTAGAGAACATGGCTAACAGTGTTGTTAAAACAGTGGAGAACATGGCTAACGGTGTTGTTAAAACAGTAGAGAACATGGCTAACAGTGTTGTTAAAACAGTGGAGAACATGGCTAACAGTGTTGTTAAAACAGTAGAGAACATGGCTAACAGTGTTGTTAAAACAGTAGAGAACATGGCTAACAGTGTTGTTAAAACAGTTGAGAACATGGCTAACAGTGTTGTTAAAACAGTAGAGAACATGACTAACAGTGTTGTTAAAACAGTGGAGGACATGGCTAGCAGTGTTGTTAAAACAGTAGAGAACATGGCTAACAGTGTTGTTAAAACAGTGGAGAACATGGCTAACAGTGTTGTTAAAACAGTAGAGAACATGGCTAACAGTGTTGTTAAAACAGTGGAGAACATGGCTAACAGTGTTGTTAAAACAGTGGAGAACATGGCTAACAGTGTTGTTAAAACAGTGGAGAACATGGCTAACAGTGTTGTTAAAACAGTAGAGAACATGACTAACAGTGTAGTTAAAACAGTGGAGAACATGGCTAACAGTGTTGTTAAAACAGTAGAGAACATGGCTAACAGTGTTGTTAAAACAGTAGAGAACATGGCTAACAGTGTTGTTAAAACAGTGGAGAACATGGCTAACAGTGTTGTTAAAACAGTAGAGAACATGGCTAACAGTGTTGTTAAAACAGTGGAGAACATGGCTAACAGTGTTGTTAAAACAGTAGAGAACATGGCTAACACTGTTGTTAAAACAGTGGAGAACATGGCTAACAGTGTTGTTAAAACAGTGGAGAACATGGCTAACAGTGTTGTTAAAACAGTAGAGAACATGGCTAACAGTGTTGTTAGAACAGTAGAGAACATGGCTAACAGTGTTGTTAGAACAGTAGAGAACATGGCTAACAGTGTTGTTAAAACAGTGGCGAACATGGCTAACAGTGTTGTTAAAACAGTAGAGAACATGGCTAACAGTGTTGTTAAAACAGTGGAGAACATGACTAACAGTGTTGTTAAAACATTGGAGAACATGGCTAACAGTGTTGTTAAAACAGTGGAGAACATGACTAACAGTGTTGTTAAAACAGTGGAGAACATGGCTAACAGTGTTGTTAAAACAGTGGAGAACATGGCTAACAGTGTTGTTAAAACAGTAGAGAACATGGCTAACAGTGTTGTTAAAACAGTAGAGAACATGGCTAACAGTGTTGTTAAAACAGTAGAGAACATGGCTAACAGTGTTGTTAAAACAGTGGTGAACATGGCTAACAGTGTTGTTAAAACAGTGGAGAACATGGCTAACAGTGTTGTTAAAACAGTAGAGAACATGGCTAACAGTGTTGTTAAAACAGTGGCGAACATGGCTAACAGTGTTGTTAAAACAGTAGAGAACATGGCTAACAGTGTTGTTAAAACAGTGGAGAACATGACTAACAGTGTTGTTAAAACATTGGAGAACATGGCTAACAGTGTTGTTAAAACAGTGGAGAACATGACTAACAGTGTTGTTAAAACAGTGGAGAACATGGCTAACAGTGTTGTTAAAACAGTGGAGAACTTGGCTAACAGTGTTGTTAAAACAGTAGAGAACATGGCTAACAGTGTTGTTAAAACAGTGGAGAACATGGCTAACAGTGTTGTTAAAACAGTAGAGAACATTGCTAACAGTGTTGTTAAAACAGTGGAGAACATGGCTAACAGTGTTGTTAAAACAGTGGAGAACATGGCTAACAGTGTTGTTAAAACAGTAGAGAACATGGCTAACAGTGTTGTTAAAACAGTGGAGAACATGGCTAACAGTGTTGTTAAAACAGTAGAGAACATGGCTAACAGTGTTGTTAAAACAGTTGAGAACATGGCTAACAGTGTTGTTAAAACAGTAGAGAACATGACTAACAGTGTTGTTAAAACAGTGGAGAACATGGCTAGCAGTGTTGTTAAAACAGTAGAGAACATGGCTAACAGTGTTGTTAAAACAGTGGAGAACATGGCTAACAGTGTTGTTAAAACAGTAGAGAACATGGCTAACAGTGTTGTTAAAACAGTGGAGAACATGGCTAACAGTGTTGTTAAAACAGTAGAGAACATGACTAACAGTGTAGTTAAAACAGTGGAGAACATGGCTAACAGTGTTGTTAAAACAGTAGAGAACATGGCTAACAGTGTTGTTAAAACAGTAGAGAACATGGCTAACAGTGTTGTTAAAACAGTGGAGAACATGGCTAACAGTGTTGTTAAAACAGTAGAGAACATGGCTAACAGTGTTGTTAAAACAGTGGAGAACATGGCTAACAGTGTTGTTAAAACAGTAGAGAACATGGCTAACACTGTTGTTAAAACAGTGGAGAACATGGCTAACAGTGTTGTTAAAACAGTGGAGAACATGGCTAACAGTGTTGTTAAAACAGTAGAGAACATGGCTAACAGTGTTGTTAGAACAGTAGAGAACATGGCTAACAGTGTTGTTAGAACAGTAGAGAACATGGCTAACAGTGTTGTTAAAACAGTGGCGAACATGGCTAACAGTGTTGTTAAAACAGTAGAGAACATGGCTAACAGTGTTGTTAAAACAGTGGAGAACATGACTAACAGTGTTGTTAAAACATTGGAGAACATGGCTAACAGTGTTGTTAAAACAGTGGAGAACATGACTAACAGTGTTGTTAAAACAGTGGAGAACATGGCTAACAGTGTTGTTAAAACAGTGGAGAACATGGCTAACAGTGTTGTTAAAACAGTAGAGAACATGGCTAACAGTGTTGTTAAAACAGTGGAGAACATGGCTAACAGTGTTGTTAAAACAGTAGAGAACATGGCTAACAGTGTTGTTAAAACAGTGGAGAACATGGCTAACAGTGTTGTTAAAACAGTAGAGAACATGGCTAACAGTGTTGTTAAAACAGTGGAGAACATGGCTAGCAGTGTTGTTAAAACAGTAGAGAACATGGCTAACAGTGTTGTTAAAACAGTGGAGAACATGGCTAACAGTGTTGTTAAAACAGTAGAGAACATGGCTCACAGTGTTGTTAAAACAGTGGAGAACATGGCTAACAGTGTTGTTAAAACAGTGGAGAACATGGCTAACAGTGTTGTTAAAACAGTGGAGAACATGGCTAACAGTGTTGTTAAAACAGTGGAGAACATGGCTAACAGTGTTGTTAAAACAGTAGAGAACATGACTAACAGTGTAGTTAAAACAGTGGAGAACATGGCTAACAGTGTTGTTAAAACAGTAGAGAACATGGCTAACAGTGTTGTTAAAACAGTAGAGAACATGGCTAACAGTGTTGTTAAAACAGTGGAGAACATGGCTAACAGTGTTGTTAAAACAGTAGAGAACATGGCTAACAGTGTTGTTAAAACAGTGGAGAACATGGCTAACAGTGTTGTTAAAACAGTAGAGAACATGGCTAACACTGTTGTTAAAACAGTGGAGAACATGGCTAACAGTGTTGTTAAAACAGTGGAGAACATGGCTAACAGTGTTGTTAAAACAGTAGAGAACATGGCTAACAGTGTTGTTAGAACAGTAGAGAACATGGCTAACAGTGTTGTTAGAACAGTAGAGAACATGGCGAACAGTGTTGTTAAAACAGTGGAGAACATGACTAACAGTGTTGTTAAAACAGTGGAGAACATGGCTAACAGTGTTGTTAAAACAGTAGAGAACATGGCTAACAGTGTTGTTAAAACAGTGGAGAACATGGCTAACAGTGTTGTTAAAACAGTGGAGAACATGGCTAACAGTGTTGTTAAAACAGTAGAGAACATGGCTAACAGTGTTGTTAAAACAGTGGAGAACATGGCTAACAGTGTTGTTAAAACAGTGGAGAACATGGCTAACAGTGTTGTTAAAACAGTAGAGAACATGGCTAACAGTGTTGTTAAAACAGTGGAGAACATGGCTAACAGTGTTGTTAAAACAGTGGAGAACATGACTAACAGTGTTGTTAAAACAGTGGAGAACATGGCTAACAGTGTTGTTAAAACAGTGGAGAACATGGCTAACAGTGTTGTTAAAACAGTAGAGAACATGGCTAACAGTGTTGTTAAACAGTAGAGAACATGACTAACAGTGTTGTTAAAACAGTGGAGAACATGGCTAACAGTGTTGTTAAAACAGTGGAGAACATGGCTAACAGTGTTGTTAAAACAGTGGAGAACATGGCTAACAGTGTTGTTAAAACAGTGGAGAACATGGCTAACAGTGTTGTTAAAACAGTGGAGAACATGGCTAACAGTGTTGTTAAAACAGTAGAGAACATGGCTAACAGTGTTGTTAAAACAGTGGAGAACATGACTAACAGTGTTGTTAAAACAGTAGAGAACATGACTAACAGTGTTGTTAAAACAGTGGAGAACATGGCTAACAGTGTTGTTAAAACAGTGGATAACATGACTAACAGTGTTGTTAAAACAGTAGAGAACATGGCTAACAGTGTTGTTAAAACAGTAGAGAACATGGCTAACAGTGTTGTTAAAACAGTAGAGAACATGGCTAACAGTGTTGTTAAAACAGTAGAGAACATGGCTCACAGTGTTGTTAAAACAGTGGAGAACATGGCTAACAGTGTTGTTAAAACAGTAGAGAACATGGCTAACAGTGTTGTTAAAACAGTGGAGAACATGGCTAACAGTGTTGTTAAAACAGTGGAGAACATGACTAACAGTGTTGTTAAAACAGTAGAGAACATGGCTAACAGTGTTGTTAAAACAGTGGAGAACATGGCTAACAGTGTTGTTAAAACAGTAGAGAACATGACTAACAGTGTTGTTAAAACAGTAGAGAACATGGCTAACAGTGTTGTTAAAACAGTGGAGAACATGGCTAACAGTGTTGTTAAAACAGTAGAGGACATGGCTAACAGTGTTGTTAAAACAGTGGAGAACATGGCTAACAGTGTTGTTAAAACAGTGGAGAACATGACTAACAGTGTTGTTAAAACAGTAGAGAACATGACTAACAGTGTTGTTAAAACAGTGGAGAACATGGCTAACAGTGTTGTTAAAACAGTAGAGAACATGGCTAACAGTGTTGTTAAAACAGTAGAGAACATGGCTAACAGTGTTGTTAAAACAGTAGAGAACATGGCTAACAGTGTTGTTAAAACAGTGGAGAACATGGCTAACAGTGTTGTTAAAACAGTAGAGAACATGGCTAACAGTGTTGTTAAAACAGTGGAGAACATGGCTAACAGTGTTGTTAAAACAGTAGAGAACATGGCTAACAGTGTTGTTAAAACAGTGGAGAACATGGCTAACAGTGTTGTTAAAACAGTGGAGAACATGGCTAACAGTGTTGTTAAAACAGGAGAGAACATGGCTAACAGTGTTGTTAAAACAGTAGAGAACATGGCTAACAGTGTTGTTAAAACAGTAGAGAACATGGCTAACAGTGTTGTTAAAACAGTGGTGAACATGGCTAACAGTGTTGTTAAAACAGTGGAGAACATGGCTAACAGTGTTGTTAAAACAGTAGAGAACATGGCTAACAGTGTTGTTAAAACAGTGGCGAACATGGCTAACAGTGTTGTTAAAACAGTAGAGAACATGGCTAACAGTGTTGTTAAAACAGTGGAGAACATGACTAACAGTGTTGTTAAAACATTGGAGAACATGGCTAACAGTGTTGTTAAAACAGTGGAGAACATGACTAACAGTGTTGTTAAAACAGTGGAGAACATGGCTAACAGTGTTGTTAAAACAGTGGAGAACATGGCTAACAGTGTTGTTAAAACAGTAGAGAACATGGCTAACAGTGTTGTTAAAACAGTGGAGAACATGGCTAACAGTGTTGTTAAAACAGTATAGAACATGGCTAACAGTGTTGTTAAAACAGTGGAGAACATGGCTAACAGTGTTGTTAAAACAGTGGAGAACATGGCTAACAGTGTTGTTAAAACAGTAGAGAACATGGCTAACAGTGTTGTTAAAAGAGTGGAGAACATGGCTAACAGTGTTGTTAAAACAGTAGAGAACATGGCTAACAGTGTTGTTAAAACAGTTGAGAACATGGCTAACAGTGTTGTTAAAACAGTAGAGAACATGACTAACAGTGTTGTTAAAACAGTGGAGAACATGGCTAGCAGTGTTGTTAAAACAGTAGAGAACATGGCTAACAGTGTTGTTAAAACAGTGGAGAACATGGCTAACAGTGTTGTTAAAACAGTAGAGAACATGGCTAACAGTGTTGTTAAAACAGTGGAGAACATGGCTAACAGTGTTGTTAAAACAGTGGAGAACATGGCTAACAGTGTTGTTAAAACAGTGGAGAACATGGCTAACAGTGTTGTTAAAACAGTAGAGAACATGACTAACAGTGTAGTTAAAACAGTGGAGAACATGGCTAACAGTGTTGTTAAAACAGTAGAGAACATGGCTAACAGTGTTGTTAAAACAGTAGAGAACATGGCTAACAGTGTTGTTAAAACAGTGGAGAACATGGCTAACAGTGTTGTTAAAACAGTAGAGAACATGGCTAACAGTGTTGTTAAAACAGTGGAGAACATGGCTAACAGTGTTGTTAAAACAGTAGAGAACATGGCTAACACTGTTGTTAAAACAGTGGAGAACATGGCTAACAGTGTTGTTAAAACAGTGGAGAACATGGCTAACAGTGTTGTTAAAACAGTAGAGAACATGGCTAACAGTGTTGTTAGAACAGTAGAGAACATGGCTAACAGTGTTGTTAGAACAGTAGAGAACATGGCTAACAGTGTTGTTAAAACAGTGGCGAACATGGCTAACAGTGTTGTTAAAACAGTAGAGAACATGGCTAACAGTGTTGTTAAAACAGTGGAGAACATGACTAACAGTGTTGTTAAAACATTGGAGAACATGGCTAACAGTGTTTACATTTACATTTACATTTAGTCATTTAGCTGACGCTTTTATCCAAAGCGACTTACAAGTTCTGTACGACAAGCCATCAGGAAGGGCACAACTCTATCAGCTGAGCAACAATGTTCATCAAAGTGTTGAGTGCTACAGTGTAGGTTAGTTTATTAGGACAAGTGCATGACAGTACGGTTAGTTAGGGTTAGATCTTTTTATTGTTTTTTTTTTTTTTTTTATTCAGATAATGGTTGAAGAAGTGCGTCTTTAGTCGACGGCGAAAGATTGGACGTGATTCGGCTGTCCTAACTGGGGTGGGTAGTTCATTCCACCATTGTGGGGCAAGGACTGAGAATAGGCGACTTCTCTTTGATGACCCTCCCGGAGCTTGGATAGGAGTAGGTCTGAGGCGGCCAGAAGATGCAGAGCGTAGGGGTCTTGAGGGTGTGTAGTTAGAGACCATTGACCGGAGGTAGGCGGGAGCGGTTCCCTTTGCCGCACGGTATGCTAGGTCGAGGGCCTTGAAGCGGATTCGTGCAGCAATGGGGAGCCAGTGCAGGTCCCTAAGAAGTGGGGTGACATGGGCCGACTTCGGTAGGTTTGAGATCAGGCGGGCCGCTGCGTTCTGAATGAGTTGAAGAGGCTTAGTGGCAGTGGCCGGGAGGCCAGCGAGCAGTGCATTGCAGTAGTCGAGGCGGGAGATGACTGTTGATTGGACGAGGAGTTGGGTGGCTTCTTTTGTCAGGAAGGGGCGTATCCTTCTGACGTTGCTCAGGAGGAATCGGCAGGTTCTGGTCGTCGCTGCGATGTGAGCAGAGAAGTTCAACTGGTCGTCGAGGACAACACCAAGGTTCTTGGCGGTCGGGGACGCAGTCACAGCTGTATTCTCGACTGTGATTGAAAGGTCGGTTAGGGGGGAGGATTTGGCCGGCAGGTGGAGCAATTCTGTTTTGCTTAGGTTCAGTTTGAGGTGGTTGGACGTCATCCAGGCTGAGATGTCGGACAGACAGGCCGAGATCCGCTCAGAGACGTGGATATCTGAGGGAGGGAAGGAGAGGAAGAGTTGAGTAAGAGGTGTTGTTAAAACAGTGGAGAACATGACTAACAGTGTTGTTAAAACAGTGGAGAACATGGCTAACAGTGTTGTTAAAACAGTAGAGAACATGGCTAACAGTGTTGTTAAAACAGTGGAGAACATGGCTAACAGTGTTGTTAAAACAGTAGAGAACATGGCTAACAGTGTTGTTAAAACAGTGGAGAACATGGCTAGCAGTGTTGTTAAAACAGTAGAGAACATGGCTAACAGTGTTGTTAAAACAGTGGAGAACATGGCTAACAGTGTTGTTAAAACAGTAGAGAACATGGCTAACAGTGTTGTTAAAACAGTGGAGAACATGGCTAACGGTGTTGTTAAAACAGTAGAGAACATGGCTAACAGTGTTGTTAAAACAGTGGAGAACATGGCTAACAGTGTTGTTAAAACAGTAGAGAACATGGCTAACAGTGTTGTTAAAACAGTAGAGAACATGGCTAACACTGTTGTTAAAACAGTGGAGAACATGGCTAACAGTGTTGTTAAAACAGTGGAGAACATGGCTAACAGTGTTGTTAAAACAGTAGAGAACATGGCTAACAGTGTTGTTAGAACAGTAGAGAACATGGCTAACAGTGTTGTTAGAACAGTAGAGAACATGGCTAACAGTGTTGTTAAAACAGTGGCGAACATGGCTAACAGTGTTGTTAAAACAGTAGAGAACATGGCTAACAGTGTTGTTAAAACAGTGGAGAACATGACTAACAGTGTTGTTAAAACATTGGAGAACATGGCTAACAGTGTTTACATTTACATTTACATTTAGTCATTTAGCTGACGCTTTTATCCAAAGCGACTTACAAGTTCTGTACGACAAGCCATCAGGAAGGGCACAACTCTATCAGCTGAGCAACAATGTTCATCAAAGTGTTGAGTGCTACAGTGTAGGTTAGTTTATTAGGACAAGTGCATGACAGTACGGTTAGTTAGGGTTAGATCTTTTTATTGTTTTTTTTTTTTTTTTTATTCAGATAATGGTTGAAGAAGTGCGTCTTTAGTCGACGGCGAAAGATTGGACGTGATTCGGCTGTCCTAACTGGGGTGGGTAGTTCATTCCACCATTGTGGGGCAAGGACTGAGAATAGGCGACTTCTCTTTGATGACCCTCCCGGAGCTTGGATAGGAGTAGGTCTGAGGCGGCCAGAAGATGCAGAGCGTAGGGGTCTTGAGGGTGTGTAGTTAGAGACCATTGACCGGAGGTAGGCGGGAGCGGTTCCCTTTGCCGCACGGTATGCTAGGTCGAGGGCCTTGAAGCGGATTCGTGCAGCAATGGGGAGCCAGTGCAGGTCCCTAAGAAGTGGGGTGACATGGGCCGACTTCGGTAGGTTTGAGATCAGGCGGGCCGCTGCGTTCTGAATGAGTTGAAGAGGCTTAGTGGCAGTGGCCGGGAGGCCAGCGAGCAGTGCATTGCAGTAGTCGAGGCGGGAGATGACTGTTGATTGGACGAGGAGTTGGGTGGCTTCTTTTGTCAGGAAGGGGCGTATCCTTCTGACGTTGCTCAGGAGGAATCGGCAGGTTCTGGTCGTCGCTGCGATGTGAGCAGAGAAGTTCAACTGGTCGTCGAGGACAACACCAAGGTTCTTGGCGGTCGGGGACGCAGTCACAGCTGTATTCTCGACTGTGATTGAAAGGTCGGTTAGGGGGGAGGATTTGGCCGGCAGGTGGAGCAATTCTGTTTTGCTTAGGTTCAGTTTGAGGTGGTTGGACGTCATCCAGGCTGAGATGTCGGACAGACAGGCCGAGATCCGCTCAGAGACGTGGATATCTGAGGGAGGGAAGGAGAGGAAGAGTTGAGTAAGAGGTGTTGTTAAAACAGTGGAGAACATGACTAACAGTGTTGTTAAAACAGTGGAGAACATGGCTAACAGTGTTGTTAAAACAGTAGAGAACATGGCTAACAGTGTTGTTAAAACAGTGGAGAACATGGCTAACAGTGTTGTTAAAACAGTAGAGAACATGGCTAACAGTGTTGTTAAAACAGTGGAGAACATGGCTAGCAGTGTTGTTAAAACAGTAGAGAACATGGCTAACAGTGTTGTTAAAACAGTGGAGAACATGGCTAACAGTGTTGTTAAAACAGTAGAGAACATGGCTAACAGTGTTGTTAAAACAGTGGAGAACATGGCTAACGGTGTTGTTAAAACAGTAGAGAACATGGCTAACAGTGTTGTTAAAACAGTGGAGAACATGGCTAACAGTGTTGTTAAAACAGTAGAGAACATGGCTAACAGTGTTGTTAAAACAGTAGAGAACATGGCTAACAGTGTTGTTAAAACAGTTGAGAACATGGCTAACAGTGTTGTTAAAACAGTAGAGAACATGACTAACAGTGTTGTTAAAACAGTGGAGGACATGGCTAGCAGTGTTGTTAAAACAGTAGAGAACATGGCTAACAGTGTTGTTAAAACAGTGGAGAACATGGCTAACAGTGTTGTTAAAACAGTAGAGAACATGGCTAACAGTGTTGTTAAAACAGTGGAGAACATGGCTAACAGTGTTGTTAAAACAGTGGAGAACATGGCTAACAGTGTTGTTAAAACAGTGGAGAACATGGCTAACAGTGTTGTTAAAACAGTAGAGAACATGACTAACAGTGTAGTTAAAACAGTGGAGAACATGGCTAACAGTGTTGTTAAAACAGTAGAGAACATGGCTAACAGTGTTGTTAAAACAGTAGAGAACATGGCTAACAGTGTTGTTAAAACAGTGGAGAACATGGCTAACAGTGTTGTTAAAACAGTAGAGAACATGGCTAACAGTGTTGTTAAAACAGTGGAGAACATGGCTAACAGTGTTGTTAAAACAGTAGAGAACATGGCTAACACTGTTGTTAAAACAGTGGAGAACATGGCTAACAGTGTTGTTAAAACAGTGGAGAACATGGCTAACAGTGTTGTTAAAACAGTAGAGAACATGGCTAACAGTGTTGTTAGAACAGTAGAGAACATGGCTAACAGTGTTGTTAGAACAGTAGAGAACATGGCTAACAGTGTTGTTAAAACAGTGGCGAACATGGCTAACAGTGTTGTTAAAACAGTAGAGAACATGGCTAACAGTGTTGTTAAAACAGTGGAGAACATGACTAACAGTGTTGTTAAAACATTGGAGAACATGGCTAACAGTGTTGTTAAAACAGTGGAGAACATGACTAACAGTGTTGTTAAAACAGTGGAGAACATGGCTAACAGTGTTGTTAAAACAGTGGAGAACATGGCTAACAGTGTTGTTAAAACAGTAGAGAACATGGCTAACAGTGTTGTTAAAACAGTAGAGAACATGGCTAACAGTGTTGTTAAAACAGTAGAGAACATGGCTAACAGTGTTGTTAAAACAGTGGTGAACATGGCTAACAGTGTTGTTAAAACAGTGGAGAACATGGCTAACAGTGTTGTTAAACAGTAGAGAACATGGCTAACAGTGTTGTTAAAACAGTGGCGAACATGGCTAACAGTGTTGTTAAAACAGTAGAGAACATGGCTAACAGTGTTGTTAAAACAGTGGAGAACATGACTAACAGTGTTGTTAAAACATTGGAGAACATGGCTAACAGTGTTGTTAAAACAGTGGAGAACATGACTAACAGTGTTGTTAAAACAGTGGAGAACATGGCTAACAGTGTTGTTAAAACAGTGGAGAACTTGGCTAACAGTGTTGTTAAAACAGTAGAGAACATGGCTAACAGTGTTGTTAAAACAGTGGAGAACATGGCTAACAGTGTTGTTAAAACAGTAGAGAACATTGCTAACAGTGTTGTTAAAACAGTGGAGAACATGGCTAACAGTGTTGTTAAAACAGTGGAGAACATGGCTAACAGTGTTGTTAAAACAGTAGAGAACATGGCTAACAGTGTTGTTAAAACAGTGGAGAACATGGCTAACAGTGTTGTTAAAACAGTAGAGAACATGGCTAACAGTGTTGTTAAAACAGTTGAGAACATGGCTAACAGTGTTGTTAAAACAGTAGAGAACATGACTAACAGTGTTGTTAAAACAGTGGAGAACATGGCTAGCAGTGTTGTTAAAACAGTAGAGAACATGGCTAACAGTGTTGTTAAAACAGTGGAGAACATGGCTAACAGTGTTGTTAAAACAGTAGAGAACATGGCTAACAGTGTTGTTAAAACAGTGGAGAACATGGCTAACAGTGTTGTTAAAACAGTAGAGAACATGACTAACAGTGTAGTTAAAACAGTGGAGAACATGGCTAACAGTGTTGTTAAAACAGTAGAGAACATGGCTAACAGTGTTGTTAAAACAGTAGAGAACATGGCTAACAGTGTTGTTAAAACAGTGGAGAACATGGCTAACAGTGTTGTTAAAACAGTAGAGAACATGGCTAACAGTGTTGTTAAAACAGTGGAGAACATGGCTAACAGTGTTGTTAAAACAGTAGAGAACATGGCTAACACTGTTGTTAAAACAGTGGAGAACATGGCTAACAGTGTTGTTAAAACAGTGGAGAACATGGCTAACAGTGTTGTTAAAACAGTAGAGAACATGGCTAACAGTGTTGTTAGAACAGTAGAGAACATGGCTAACAGTGTTGTTAGAACAGTAGAGAACATGGCTAACAGTGTTGTTAAAACAGTGGCGAACATGGCTAACAGTGTTGTTAAAACAGTAGAGAACATGGCTAACAGTGTTGTTAAAACAGTGGAGAACATGACTAACAGTGTTGTTAAAACATTGGAGAACATGGCTAACAGTGTTGTTAAAACAGTGGAGAACATGACTAACAGTGTTGTTAAAACAGTGGAGAACATGGCTAACAGTGTTGTTAAAACAGTGGAGAACATGGCTAACAGTGTTGTTAAAACAGTAGAGAACATGGCTAACAGTGTTGTTAAAACAGTAGAGAACATGGCTAACAGTGTTGTTAAAACAGTGGAGAACATGGCTAACAGTGTTGTTAAAACAGTAGAGAACATGGCTAACAGTGTTGTTAAAACAGTGGAGAACATGGCTAGCAGTGTTGTTAAAACAGTAGAGAACATGGCTAACAGTGTTGTTAAAACAGTGGAGAACATGGCTAACAGTGTTGTTAAAACAGTAGAGAACATGGCTCACAGTGTTGTTAAAACAGTGGAGAACATGGCTAACAGTGTTGTTAAAACAGTGGAGAACATGGCTAACAGTGTTGTTAAAACAGTGGAGAACATGGCTAACAGTGTTGTTAAAACAGTGGAGAACATGGCTAACAGTGTTGTTAAAACAGTAGAGAACATGACTAACAGTGTAGTTAAAACAGTGGAGAACATGGCTAACAGTGTTGTTAAAACAGTAGAGAACATGGCTAACAGTGTTGTTAAAACAGTAGAGAACATGGCTAACAGTGTTGTTAAAACAGTGGAGAACATGGCTAACAGTGTTGTTAAAACAGTAGAGAACATGGCTAACAGTGTTGTTAAAACAGTGGAGAACATGGCTAACAGTGTTGTTAAAACAGTAGAGAACATGGCTAACACTGTTGTTAAAACAGTGGAGAACATGGCTAACAGTGTTGTTAAAACAGTGGAGAACATGGCTAACAGTGTTGTTAAAACAGTAGAGAACATGGCTAACAGTGTTGTTAGAACAGTAGAGAACATGGCTAACAGTGTTGTTAGAACAGTAGAGAACATGGCTAACAGTGTTGTTAAAACAGTGGCGAACATGGCTAACAGTGTTGTTAAAACAGTAGAGAACATGGCTAACAGTGTTGTTAAAACAGTGGAGAACATGACTAACAGTGTTGTTAAAACATTGGAGAACATGGCTAACAGTGTTTACATTTACATTTACATTTAGTCATTTAGCTGACGCTTTTATCCAAAGCGACTTACAAGTTCTGTACGACAAGCCATCAGGAAGGGCACAACTCTATCAGCTGAGCAACAATGTTCATCAAAGTGTTGAGTGCTACAGTGTAGGTTAGTTTATTAGGACAAGTGCATGACAGTACGGTTAGTTAGGGTTAGATCTTTTTATTGTTTTTTTTTTTTTTTTAATTCAGATAATGGTTGAAGAAGTGCGTCTTTAGTCGACGGCGAAAGATTGGACGTGATTCGGCTGTCCTAACTGGGGTGGGTAGTTCATTCCACCATTGTGGGGCAAGGACTGAGAATAGGCGACTTCTCTTTGATGACCCTCCCGGAGCTTGGATAGGAGTAGGTCTGAGGCGGCCAGAAGATGCAGAGCGTAGGGGTCTTGAGGGTGTGTAGTTAGAGACCATTGACCGGAGGTAGGCGGGAGCGGTTCCCTTTGCCGCACGGTATGCTAGGTCGAGGGCCTTGAAGCGGATTCGTGCAGCAATGGGGAGCCAGTGCAGGTCCCTAAGAAGTGGGGTGACATGGGCCGACTTCGGTAGGTTTGAGATCAGGCGGGCCGCTGCGTTCTGAATGAGTTGAAGAGGCTTAGTGGCAGTGGCCGGGAGGCCAGCGAGCAGTGCATTGCAGTAGTCGAGGCGGGAGATGACTGTTGATTGGACGAGGAGTTGGGTGGCTTCTTTTGTCAGGAAGGGGCGTATCCTTCTGACGTTGCTCAGGAGGAATCGGCAGGTTCTGGTCGTCGCTGCGATGTGAGCAGAGAAGTTCAACTGGTCGTCGAGGACAACACCAAGGTTCTTGGCGGTCGGGGACGCAGTCACAGCTGTATTCTCGACTGTGATTGAAAGGTCGGTTAGGGGGGAGGATTTGGCCGGCAGGTGGAGCAATTCTGTTTTGCTTAGGTTCAGTTTGAGGTGGTTGGACGTCATCCAGGCTGAGATGTCGGACAGACAGGCCGAGATCCGCTCAGAGACGTGGATATCTGAGGGAGGGAAGGAGAGGAAGAGTTGAGTAAGAGGTGTTGTTAAAACAGTGGAGAACATGACTAACAGTGTTGTTAAAACAGTGGAGAACATGGCTAACAGTGTTGTTAAAACAGTAGAGAACATGGCTAACAGTGTTGTTAAAACAGTGGAGAACATGGCTAACAGTGTTGTTAAAACAGTAGAGAACATGGCTAACAGTGTTGTTAAAACAGTGGAGAACATGGCTAGCAGTGTTGTTAAAACAGTAGAGAACATGGCTAACAGTGTTGTTAAAACAGTGGAGAACATGGCTAACAGTGTTGTTAAAACAGTAGAGAACATGGCTAACAGTGTTGTTAAAACAGTGGAGAACATGGCTAACGGTGTTGTTAAAACAGTAGAGAACATGGCTAACAGTGTTGTTAAAACAGTGGAGAACATGGCTAACAGTGTTGTTAAAACAGTAGAGAACATGGCTAACAGTGTTGTTAAAACAGTAGAGAACATGGCTAACAGTGTTGTTAAAACAGTTGAGAACATGGCTAACAGTGTTGTTAAAACAGTAGAGAACATGACTAACAGTGTTGTTAAAACAGTGGAGGACATGGCTAGCAGTGTTGTTAAAACAGTAGAGAACATGGCTAACAGTGTTGTTAAAACAGTGGAGAACATGGCTAACAGTGTTGTTAAAACAGTAGAGAACATGGCTAACAGTGTTGTTAAAACAGTGGAGAACATGGCTAACAGTGTTGTTAAAACAGTGGAGAACATGGCTAACAGTGTTGTTAAAACAGTGGAGAACATGGCTAACAGTGTTGTTAAAACAGTAGAGAACATGACTAACAGTGTAGTTAAAACAGTGGAGAACATGGCTAACAGTGTTGTTAAAACAGTAGAGAACATGGCTAACAGTGTTGTTAAAACAGTAGAGAACATGGCTAACAGTGTTGTTAAAACAGTGGAGAACATGGCTAACAGTGTTGTTAAAACAGTAGAGAACATGGCTAACAGTGTTGTTAAAACAGTGGAGAACATGGCTAACAGTGTTGTTAAAACAGTAGAGAACATGGCTAACACTGTTGTTAAAACAGTGGAGAACATGGCTAACAGTGTTGTTAAAACAGTGGAGAACATGGCTAACAGTGTTGTTAAAACAGTAGAGAACATGGCTAACAGTGTTGTTAGAACAGTAGAGAACATGGCTAACAGTGTTGTTAAAACAGTGGCGAACATGGCTAACAGTGTTGTTAAAACAGTAGAGAACATGGCTAACAGTGTTGTTAAAACAGTGGAGAACATGACTAACAGTGTTGTTAAAACATTGGAGAACATGGCTAACAGTGTTGTTAAAACAGTGGAGAACATGACTAACAGTGTTGTTAAAACAGTGGAGAACATGGCTAACAGTGTTGTTAAAACAGTGGAGAACATGGCTAACAGTGTTGTTAAAACAGTAGAGAACATGGCTAACAGTGTTGTTAAAACAGTAGAGAACATGGCTAACAGTGTTGTTAAAACAGTAGAGAACATGGCTAACAGTGTTGTTAAAACAGTGGTGAACATGGCTAACAGTGTTGTTAAAACAGTGGAGAACATGGCTAACAGTGTTGTTAAACAGTAGAGAACATGGCTAACAGTGTTGTTAAAACAGTGGCGAACATGGCTAACAGTGTTGTTAAAACAGTAGAGAACATGGCTAACAGTGTTGTTAAAACAGTGGAGAACATGACTAACAGTGTTGTTAAAACATTGGAGAACATGGCTAACAGTGTTGTTAAAACAGTGGAGAACATGACTAACAGTGTTGTTAAAACAGTGGAGAACATGGCTAACAGTGTTGTTAAAACAGTGGAGAACTTGGCTAACAGTGTTGTTAAAACAGTAGAGAACATGGCTAACAGTGTTGTTAAAACAGTGGAGAACATGGCTAACAGTGTTGTTAAAACAGTAGAGAACATTGCTAACAGTGTTGTTAAAACAGTGGAGAACATGGCTAACAGTGTTGTTAAAACAGTGGAGAACATGGCTAACAGTGTTGTTAAAACAGTAGAGAACATGGCTAACAGTGTTGTTAAAACAGTGGAGAACATGGCTAACAGTGTTGTTAAAACAGTAGAGAACATGGCTAACAGTGTTGTTAAAACAGTTGAGAACATGGCTAACAGTGTTGTTAAAACAGTAGAGAACATGACTAACAGTGTTGTTAAAACAGTGGAGAACATGGCTAGCAGTGTTGTTAAAACAGTAGAGAACATGGCTAACAGTGTTGTTAAAACAGTGGAGAACATGGCTAACAGTGTTGTTAAAACAGTAGAGAACATGGCTAACAGTGTTGTTAAAACAGTGGAGAACATGGCTAACAGTGTTGTTAAAACAGTAGAGAACATGACTAACAGTGTAGTTAAAACAGTGGAGAACATGGCTAACAGTGTTGTTAAAACAGTAGAGAACATGGCTAACAGTGTTGTTAAAACAGTAGAGAACATGGCTAACAGTGTTGTTAAAACAGTGGAGAACATGGCTAACAGTGTTGTTAAAACAGTAGAGAACATGGCTAACAGTGTTGTTAAAACAGTGGAGAACATGGCTAACAGTGTTGTTAAAACAGTAGAGAACATGGCTAACACTGTTGTTAAAACAGTGGAGAACATGGCTAACAGTGTTGTTAAAACAGTGGAGAACATGGCTAACAGTGTTGTTAAAACAGTAGAGAACATGGCTAACAGTGTTGTTAGAACAGTAGAGAACATGGCTAACAGTGTTGTTAGAACAGTAGAGAACATGGCTAACAGTGTTGTTAAAACAGTGGCGAACATGGCTAACAGTGTTGTTAAAACAGTAGAGAACATGGCTAACAGTGTTGTTAAAACAGTGGAGAACATGACTAACAGTGTTGTTAAAACATTGGAGAACATGGCTAACAGTGTTGTTAAAACAGTGGAGAACATGACTAACAGTGTTGTTAAAACAGTGGAGAACATGGCTAACAGTGTTGTTAAAACAGTGGAGAACATGGCTAACAGTGTTGTTAAAACAGTAGAGAACATGGCTAACAGTGTTGTTAAAACAGTGGAGAACATGGCTAACAGTGTTGTTAAAACAGTAGAGAACATGGCTAACAGTGTTGTTAAAACAGTGGAGAACATGGCTAACAGTGTTGTTAAAACAGTAGAGAACATGGCTAACAGTGTTGTTAAAACAGTGGAGAACATGGCTAGCAGTGTTGTTAAAACAGTAGAGAACATGGCTAACAGTGTTGTTAAAACAGTGGAGAACATGGCTAACAGTGTTGTTAAAACAGTAGAGAACATGGCTCACAGTGTTGTTAAAACAGTGGAGAACATGGCTAACAGTGTTGTTAAAACAGTGGAGAACATGGCTAACAGTGTTGTTAAAACAGTGGAGAACATGGCTAACAGTGTTGTTAAAACAGTGGAGAACATGGCTAACAGTGTTGTTAAAACAGTAGAGAACATGACTAACAGTGTAGTTAAAACAGTGGAGAACATGGCTAACAGTGTTGTTAAAACAGTAGAGAACATGGCTAACAGTGTTGTTAAAACAGTAGAGAACATGGCTAACAGTGTTGTTAAAACAGTGGAGAACATGGCTAACAGTGTTGTTAAAACAGTAGAGAACATGGCTAACAGTGTTGTTAAAACAGTGGAGAACATGGCTAACAGTGTTGTTAAAACAGTAGAGAACATGGCTAACACTGTTGTTAAAACAGTGGAGAACATGGCTAACAGTGTTGTTAAAACAGTGGAGAACATGGCTAACAGTGTTGTTAAAACAGTAGAGAACATGGCTAACAGTGTTGTTAGAACAGTAGAGAACATGGCTAACAGTGTTGTTAGAACAGTAGAGAACATGGCTAACAGTGTTGTTAAAACAGTGGCGAACATGGCTAACAGTGTTGTTAAAACAGTAGAGAACATGGCTAACAGTGTTGTTAAAACAGTGGAGAACATGACTAACAGTGTTGTTAAAACATTGGAGAACATGGCTAACAGTGTTTACATTTACATTTACATTTAGTCATTTAGCTGACGCTTTTATCCAAAGCGACTTACAAGTTCTGTACGACAAGCCATCAGGAAGGGCACAACTCTATCAGCTGAGCAACAATGTTCATCAAAGTGTTGAGTGCTACAGTGTAGGTTAGTTTATTAGGACAAGTGCATGACAGTACGGTTAGTTAGGGTTAGATCTTTTTATTGTTTTTTTTTTTTTTTTTTTCAGATAATGGTTGAAGAAGTGCGTCTTTAGTCGACGGCGAAAGATTGGACGTGATTCGGCTGTCCTAACTGGGGTGGGTAGTTCATTCCACCATTGTGGGGCAAGGACTGAGAATAGGCGACTTCTCTTTGATGACCCTCCCGGAGCTTGGATAGGAGTAGGTCTGAGGCGGCCAGAAGATGCAGAGCGTAGGGGTCTTGAGGGTGTGTAGTTAGAGACCATTGACCGGAGGTAGGCGGGAGCGGTTCCCTTTGCCGCACGGTATGCTAGGTCGAGGGCCTTGAAGCGGATTCGTGCAGCAATGGGGAGCCAGTGCAGGTCCCTAAGAAGTGGGGTGACATGGGCCGACTTCGGTAGGTTTGAGATCAGGCGGGCCGCTGCGTTCTGAATGAGTTGAAGAGGCTTAGTGGCAGTGGCCGGGAGGCCAGCGAGCAGTGCATTGCAGTAGTCGAGGCGGGAGATGACTGTTGATTGGACGAGGAGTTGGGTGGCTTCTTTTGTCAGGAAGGGGCGTATCCTTCTGACGTTGCTCAGGAGGAATCGGCAGGTTCTGGTCGTCGCTGCGATGTGAGCAGAGAAGTTCAACTGGTCGTCGAGGACAACACCAAGGTTATTGGCGGTCGGGGACGCAGTCACAGCTGTATTCTCGACTGTGATTGAAAGGTCGGTTAGGGGGGAGGATTTGGCCGGCAGGTGGAGCAATTCTGTTTTGCTTAGGTTCAGTTTGAGGTGGTTGGACGTCATCCAGGCTGAGATGTCGGACAGACAGGCCGAGATCCGCTCAGAGACGTGGATATCTGAGGGAGGGAAGGAGAGGAAGAGTTGAGTAAGAGGTGTTGTTAAAACAGTGGAGAACATGACTAACAGTGTTGTTAAAACAGTGGAGAACATGGCTAACAGTGTTGTTAAAACAGTAGAGAACATGGCTAACAGTGTTGTTAAAACAGTGGAGAACATGGCTAACAGTGTTGTTAAAACAGTAGAGAACATGGCTAACAGTGTTGTTAAAACAGTGGAGAACATGGCTAACAGTGTTGTTAAAACAGTAGAGAACATGGCTAACAGTGTTGTTAAAACAGTGGAGAACATGGCTAGCAGTGTTGTTAAAACAGTAGAGAACATGGCTAACAGTGTTGTTAAAACAGTGGAGAACATGGCTAACAGTGTTGTTAAAACAGTAGAGAACATGGCTAACAGTGTTGTTAAAACAGTGGAGAACATGGCTAACGGTGTTGTTAAAACAGTAGAGAACATGGCTAACAGTGTTGTTAAAACAGTGGAGAACATGGCTAACAGTGTTGTTAAAACAGTAGAGAACATGGCTAACAGTGTTGTTAAAACAGTAGAGAACATGGCTAACAGTGTTGTTAAAACAGTTGAGAACATGGCTAACAGTGTTGTTAAAACAGTAGAGAACATGACTAACAGTGTTGTTAAAACAGTGGAGAACATGGCTAGCAGTGTTGTTAAAACAGTAGAGAACATGGCTAACAGTGTTGTTAAAACAGTGGAGAACATGGCTAACAGTGTTGTTAAAACAGTAGAGAACATGGCTAACAGTGTTGTTAAAACAGTGGAGAACATGGCTAACAGTGTTGTTAAAACAGTGGAGAACATGGCTAACAGTGTTGTTAAAACAGTGGAGAACATGGCTAACAGTGTTGTTAAAACAGTAGAGAACATGACTAACAGTGTAGTTAAAACAGTGGAGAACATGGCTAACAGTGTTGTTAAAACAGTAGAGAACATGGCTAACAGTGTTGTTAAAACAGTAGAGAACATGGCTAACAGTGTTGTTAAAACAGTGGAGAACATGGCTAACAGTGTTGTTAAAACAGTAGAGAACATGGCTAACAGTGTTGTTAAAACAGTGGAGAACATGGCTAACAGTGTTGTTAAAACAGTAGAGAACATGGCTAACACTGTTGTTAAAACAGTGGAGAACATGGCTAACAGTGTTGTTAAAACAGTGGAGAACATGGCTAACAGTGTTGTTAAAACAGTAGAGAACATGGCTAACAGTGTTGTTAGAACAGTAGAGAACATGGCTAACAGTGTTGTTAGAACAGTAGAGAACATGGCTAACAGTGTTGTTAAAACAGTGGCGAACATGGCTAACAGTGTTGTTAAAACAGTAGAGAACATGGCTAACAGTGTTGTTAAAACAGTGGAGAACATGACTAACAGTGTTGTTAAAACATTGGAGAACATGGCTAACAGTGTTGTTAAAACAGTGGAGAACATGACTAACAGTGTTGTTAAAACAGTGGAGAACATGGCTAACAGTGTTGTTAAAACAGTGGAGAACATGGCTAACAGTGTTGTTAAAACAGTAGAGAACATGGCTAACAGTGTTGTTAAAACAGTAGAGAACATGGCTAACAGTGTTGTTAAAACAGTAGAGAACATGGCTAACAGTGTTGTTAAAACAGTGGCGAACATGGCTAACAGTGTTGTTAAAACAGTAGAGAACATGGCTAACAGTGTTGTTAAAACAGTGGAGAACATGACTAACAGTGTTGTTAAAACATTGGAGAACATGGCTAACAGTGTTGTTAAAACAGTGGAGAACATGACTAACAGTGTTGTTAAAACAGTGGAGAACATGGCTAACAGTGTTGTTAAAACAGTGGAGAACTTGGCTAACAGTGTTGTTAAAACAGTAGAGAACATGGCTAACAGTGTTGTTAAAACAGTGGAGAACATGGCTAACAGTGTTGTTAAAACAGTAGAGAACATTGCTAACAGTGTTGTTAAAACAGTGGAGAACATGGCTAACAGTGTTGTTAAAACAGTGGAGAACATGGCTAACAGTGTTGTTAAAACAGTAGAGAACATGGCTAACAGTGTTGTTAAAACAGTGGAGAACATGGCTAACAGTGTTGTTAAAACAGTAGAGAACATGGCTAACAGTGTTGTTAAAACAGTTGAGAACATGGCTAACAGTGTTGTTAAAACAGTAGAGAACATGACTAACAGTGTTGTTAAAACAGTGGAGAACATGGCTAGCAGTGTTGTTAAAACAGTAGAGAACATGGCTAACAGTGTTGTTAAAACAGTGGAGAACATGGCTAACAGTGTTGTTAAAACAGTAGAGAACATGGCTAACAGTGTTGTTAAAACAGTGGAGAACATGGCTAACAGTGTTGTTAAAACAGTAGAGAACATGACTAACAGTGTAGTTAAAACAGTGGAGAACATGGCTAACAGTGTTGTTAAAACAGTAGAGAACATGGCTAACAGTGTTGTTAAAACAGTAGAGAACATGGCTAACAGTGTTGTTAAAACAGTGGAGAACATGGCTAACAGTGTTGTTAAAACAGTAGAGAACATGGCTAACAGTGTTGTTAAAACAGTGGAGAACATGGCTAACAGTGTTGTTAAAACAGTAGAGAACATGGCTAACACTGTTGTTAAAACAGTGGAGAACATGGCTAACAGTGTTGTTAAAACAGTGGAGAACATGGCTAACAGTGTTGTTAAAACAGTAGAGAACATGGCTAACAGTGTTGTTAGAACAGTAGAGAACATGGCTAACAGTGTTGTTAGAACAGTAGAGAACATGGCTAACAGTGTTGTTAAAACAGTGGCGAACATGGCTAACAGTGTTGTTAAAACAGTAGAGAACATGGCTAACAGTGTTGTTAAAACAGTGGAGAACATGACTAACAGTGTTGTTAAAACATTGGAGAACATGGCTAACAGTGTTGTTAAAACAGTGGAGAACATGACTAACAGTGTTGTTAAAACAGTGGAGAACATGGCTAACAGTGTTGTTAAAACAGTGGAGAACATGGCTAACAGTGTTGTTAAAACAGTAGAGAACATGGCTAACAGTGTTGTTAAAACAGTGGAGAACATGGCTAACAGTGTTGTTAAAACAGTAGAGAACATGGCTAACAGTGTTGTTAAAACAGTGGAGAACATGGCTAACAGTGTTGTTAAAACAGTAGAGAACATGGCTAACAGTGTTGTTAAAACAGTGGAGAACATGGCTAGCAGTGTTGTTAAAACAGTAGAGAACATGGCTAACAGTGTTGTTAAAACAGTGGAGAACATGGCTAACAGTGTTGTTAAAACAGTAGAGAACATGGCTAACAGTGTTGTTAAAACAGTGGAGAACATGGCTAACGGTGTTGTTAAAACAGTAGAGAACATGGCTAACAGTGTTGTTAAAACAGTGGAGAACATGGCTAACAGTGTTGTTAA
Source organism: Notolepis coatsorum (assembly GCF_963971535.1). NCBI lineage: Eukaryota > Metazoa > Chordata > Actinopteri > Aulopiformes > Paralepididae > Notolepis > Notolepis coatsorum. Next base: position 94,986 of record NW_028172122.1, read on the forward strand.
AACAGTAGAGAACATGGCTAACAGTGTTGTTAAAACAATTGAGAACATGGCTAACAATGTTGTTAAAACAGTAGAGAACATGACTAACAGTGTTGTTAAAACAGTGGAGAACATGGCTAGCAGTGTTGTTAAAACAGTAGAGAACATGGCTAACAGTGTTGTTAAAACAGTGGAGAACATGGCTAACAGTGTTGTTAAAACAGTAGAGAACATGGCTAACAGTGTTGTTAAAACAGTGGAGAACATGGCTAACAGTGTTGTTAAAACAGTAGAGAACATGGCTAACAGTGTTGTTAAAACAGTGGAGAACATGGCTAACAGTGTTGTTAAAACAGTGGAGAACATGGCTAACAGTGTTGTTAAAACAGTAGAGAACATGACTAACAGTGTAGTTAAAACAGTGGAGAACATGGCTAACAGTGTTGTTAAAACAGTGGAGAACATGGCTAACAGTGTTGTTAAAACAGTGGAGAACATGGCTAACAGTGTTGTTAAAACAGTAGAGAACATGACTAACAGTGTAGTTAAAACAGTGGAGAACATGGCTAACAGTGTTGTTAAAACAGTAGAGAACATGGCTAACAGTGTTGTTAAAACAGTAGAGAACATGGCTAACAGTGTTGTTAAAACAGTGGAGAACATGGCTAACAGTGTTGTTAAAACAGTAGAGAACATGGCTAACAGTGTTGTTAAAACAGTGGAGAACATGGCTAACAGTGTTGTTAAAACAGTGGAGAACATGGCTAACAGTGTTGTTAAAACAGTGGAGAACATGGCTAACAGTGTTGTTAAAACAGTGGAGAACATGGCTAACAGTGTTGTTAAAACAGTAGAGAACATGGCTAACAGTGTTGTTAAAACAGTGGAGAACATGACTAACAGTGTTGTTAAAACAGTGGAGAACATGGCTAACAGTGTTGTTAAAACAGTGGAGAACATGACTAACAGTGTTGTTAAAACAGTAGAGAACATGGCTAACAGTGTTGTTAAAACAGTAGAGAACATGGCTAACAGTGTTGTTAAAACAGTAGAGAACATGGCTAACAGTGTTGTTAAAACAGTAGAGAACATGGCTAACAGTGTTGTTAAAACAGTAGAGAACATGGCTAACAGTGTTGTTAAAACAGTGGAGAACATGGCTAACAGTGTTGTTAAAACAGTAGAGAACATGGCTAACAGTGTTGTTAAAACAGTGGAGAACATGGCTAACAGTGTTGTTAAAACAGTGGAGAACATGACTAACAGTGTTGTTAAAACAGTAGAGAACATGGCTAACAGTGTTGTTAAAACAGTGGAGAACATGGCTAACAGTGTTGTTAAAACAGTAGAGAACATGACTAACAGTGTTGTTAAAACAGTAGAGAACATGGCTAACAGTGTTGTTAAAACAGTGGAGAACATGGCTAACAGTGTTGTTAAAACAGTAGAGGACATGGCTAACAGTGTTGTTAAAACAGTGGAGAACATGGCTAACAGTGTTGTTAAAACAGTGGAGAACATGACTAACAGTGTTGTTAAAACAGTAGAGAACATGACTAACAGTGTTGTTAAAACAGTGGAGAACATGGCTAACAGTGTTGTTAAAACAGTAGAGAACATGGCTAACAGTGTTGTTAAAACAGTAGAGAACATGGCTAACAGTGTTGTTAAAACAGTAGAGAACATGGCTAACAGTGTTGTTAAAACAGTAGAGAACATGGCTAACAGTGTTGTTAAAACAGTGGAGAACATGGCTAACAGTGTTGTTAAAACAGTGGAGAACATGGCTAACAGTGTTGTTAAAACAGTAGAGAACATGGCTAACAGTGTTGTTAAAACAGTAGAGAACATGGCTAACAGTGTTGTTAAAACAGTGGAGAACATGGCTAACAGTGTTGTTAAAACAGTAGAGAACATGGCTAACAGTGTTGTTAAAACAGTGGAGAACATGGCTAACAGTGTTGTTAAAACAGTAGAGAACATGGCTAACAGTGTTGTTAAAACAGTGGAGAACATGGCTAACAGTGTTGTTAAAACAGTGGAGAACATGGCTAACAGTGTTGTTAAAACAGGAGAGAACATGGCTAACAGTGTTGTTAAAACAGTAGAGAACATGGCTAACAGTGTTGTTAAAACAGTAGAGAACATGGCTAACAGTGTTGTTAAAACAGTGGTGAACATGGCTAACAGTGTTGTTAAAACAGTGGAGAACATGACTAACAGTGTTGTTAAAACAGTAGAGAACATGGCTAACAGTGTTGTTAAAACAGTGGCGAACATGGCTAACAGTGTTGTTAAAACAGTAGAGAACATGGCTAACAGTGTTGTTAAAACAGTGGAGAACATGACTAACAGTGTTGTTAAAACATTGGAGAACATGGCTAACAGTGTTGTTAAAACAGTGGAGAACATGACTAACAGTGTTGTTAAAACAGTGGAGAACATGGCTAACAGTGTTGTTAAAACAGTGGAGAACATGGCTAACAGTGTTGTTAAAACAGTAGAGAACATGGCTAACAGTGTTGTTAAAACAGTGGAGAACATGGCTAACAGTGTTGTTAAAACAGTAGAGAACATGGCTAACAGTGTTGTTAAAACAGTGGAGAACATGGCTAACAGTGTTGTTAAAACAGTGGAGAACATGGCTAACAGTGTTGTTAAAACAGTAGAGAACATGGCTAAAAGTGTTGTTAAAACAGTGGAGAACATGGCTAACAGTGTTGTTAAAACAGTAGAGAACATGGCTAACAGTGTTGTTAAAACAGTTGAGAACATGGCTAACAGTGTTGTTAAAACAGTAGAGAACATGACTAACAGTGTTGTTAAAACAGTGGAGAACATGGCTAGCAGTGTTGTTAAAACAGTAGAGAACATGGCTAACAGTGTTGTTAAAACAGTGGAGAACATGGCTAACAGTGTTGTTAAAACAGTAGAGAACATGGCTAACAGTGTTGTTAAAACAGTGGAGAACATGGCTAACAGTGTTGTTAAAACAGTGGAGAACATGGCTAACAGTGTTGTTAAAACAGTGGAGAACATGGCTAACAGTGTTGTTAAAACAGTAGAGAACATGACTAACAGTGTAGTTAAAACAGTGGAGAACATGGCTAACAGTGTTGTTAAAACAGTAGAGAACATGGCTAACAGTGTTGTTAAAACAGTAGAGAACATGGCTAACAGTGTTGTTAAAACAGTGGAGAACATGGCTAACAGTGTTGTTAAAACAGTAGAGAACATGGCTAACAGTGTTGTTAAAACAGTGGAGAACATGGCTAACAGTGTTGTTAAAACAGTAGAGAACATGGCTAACACTGTTGTTAAAACAGTGGAGAACATGGCTAACAGTGTTGTTAAAACAGTGGAGAACATGGCTAACAGTGTTGTTAAAACAGTAGAGAACATGGCTAACAGTGTTGTTAGAACAGTAGAGAACATGGCTAACAGTGTTGTTAGAACAGTAGAGAACATGGCTAACAGTGTTGTTAAAACAGTGGCGAACATGGCTAACAGTGTTGTTAAAACAGTAGAGAACATGGCTAACAGTGTTGTTAAAACAGTGGAGAACATGACTAACAGTGTTGTTAAAACATTGGAGAACATGGCTAACAGTGTTGTTAAAACAGTGGAGAACATGACTAACAGTGTTGTTAAAACAGTGGAGAACATGGCTAACAGTGTTGTTAAAACAGTGGAGAACATGGCTAACAGTGTTGTTAAAACAGTAGAGAACATGGCTAACAGTGTTGTTAAAACAGTGGAGAACATGGCTAACAGTGTTGTTAAAACAGTAGAGAACATGGCTAACAGTGTTGTTAAAACAGTGGAGAACATGGCTAACAGTGTTGTTAAAACAGTAGAGAACATGGCTAACAGTGTTGTTAAAACAGTGGAGAACATGGCTAACAGTGTTGTTAAAACAGTAGAGAACATGGCTAACAGTGTTGTTAAAACAGTGGAGAACATGGCTAACAGTGTTGTTAAAACAGTGGAGAACATGGCTAACAGTGTTGTTAAAACAGTGGAGAACATGGCTAACAGTGTTGTTAAAACAGTGGAGAACATGGCTAACAGTGTTGTTAAAACAGTTGAGAACATGGCTAACAGTGTTGTTAAAACAGTGGAGAACATGACTAACAGTGTTGTTAAAACAGTAGAGAACATGGCTAACAGTGTTGTTAAAACAGTGGAGAACATGGCTAACAGTGTTGTTAAAACAGTAGAGAACATGACTAACAGTGTTGTTAAAACAGTAGAGAACATGGCTAACAGTGTTGTTAAAACAGTGGAGAACATGGCTAACAGTGTTGTTAAAACAGTAGAGGACATGGCTAACAGTGTTGTTAAAACAGTGGAGAACATGGCTAACAGTGTTGTTAAAACAGTGGAGAACATGACTAACAGTGTTGTTAAAACAGTAGAGAACATGACTAACAGTGTTGTTAAAACAGTGGAGAACATGGCTAACAGTGTTGTTAAAACAGTAGAGAACATGGCTAACAGTGTTGTTAAAACAGTAGAGAACATGGCTAACAGTGTTGTTAAAACAGTAGAGAACATGGCTAACAGTGTTGTTAAAACAGTAGAGAACATGGCTAACAGTGTTGTTAAAACAGTGGAGAACATGGCTAACAGTGTTGTTAAAACAGTGGAGAACATGGCTAACAGTGTTGTTAAAACAGTAGAGAACATGGCTAACAGTGTTGTTAAAACAGTAGAGAACATGGCTAACAGTGTTGTTAAAACAGTGGAGAACATGGCTAACAGTGTTGTTAAAACAGTAGAGAACATGGCTAACAGTGTTGTTAAAACAGTGGAGAACATGGCTAACAGTGTTGTTAAAACAGTAGAGAACATGGCTAACAGTGTTGTTAAAACAGTGGAGAACATGGCTAACAGTGTTGTTAAAACAGTGGAGAACATGGCTAACAGTGTTGTTAAAACAGGAGAGAACATGGCTAACAGTGTTGTTAAAACAGTAGAGAACATGGCTAACAGTGTTGTTAAAACAGTAGAGAACATGGCTAACAGTGTTGTTAAAACAGTGGTGAACATGGCTAACAGTGTTGTTAAAACAGTGGAGAACATGGCTAACAGTGTTGTTAAAACAGTAGAGAACATGGCTAACAGTGTTGTTAAAACAGTGGCGAACATGGCTAACAGTGTTGTTAAAACAGTAGAGAACATGGCTAACAGTGTTGTTAAAACAGTGGAGAACATGACTAACAGTGTTGTTAAAACATTGGAGAACATGGCTAACAGTGTTGTTAAAACAGTGGAGAACATGACTAACAGTGTTGTTAAAACAGTGGAGAACATGGCTAACAGTGTTGTTAAAACAGTGGAGAACATGGCTAACAGTGTTGTTAAAACAGTAGAGAACATGGCTAACAGTGTTGTTAAAACAGTGGAGAACATGGCTAACAGTGTTGTTAAAACAGTAGAGAACATGGCTAACAGTGTTGTTAAAACAGTGGAGAACATGGCTAACAGTGTTGTTAAAACAGTAGAGAACATGACTAACAGTGTTGTTAAAACAGTGGTGAACATGGCTAACAGTGTTGTTAAAACAGTGGAGAACATGACTAACAGTGTTGTTAAAACAGTAGAGAACATGACTAACAGTGTTGTTAAAACAGTGGAGAACATGGCTAACAGTGTTGTTAAAACAGTAGAGAACATGGCTAACAGTGTTGTTAAAACAGTAGAGAACATGGCTAACAGTGTTGTTAAAACAGTAGAGAACATGGCTAACAGTGTTGTTAAAACAGTAGAGAACATGGCTAACAGTGTTGTTAAAACAGTGGAGAACATGGCTAACAGTGTTGTTAAAACAGTGGAGAACATGGCTAACAGTGTTGTTAAAACAGTAGAGAACATGGCTAACAGTGTTGTTAAAACAGTAGAGAACATGGCTAACAGTGTTGTTAAAACAGTGGAGAACATGGCTAACAGTGTTGTTAAAACAGTAGAGAACATGGCTAACAGTGTTGTTAAAACAGTGGAGAACATGGCTAACAGTGTTGTTAAAACAGTAGAGAACATGGCTAACAGTGTTGTTAAAACAGTGGAGAACATGGCTAACAGTGTTGTTAAAACAGTGGAGAACATGGCTAACAGTGTTGTTAAAACAGGAGAGAACATGGCTAACAGTGTTGTTAAAACAGTAGAGAACATGGCTAACAGTGTTGTTAAAACAGTAGAGAACATGGCTAACAGTGTTGTTAAAACAGTGGTGAACATGGCTAACAGTGTTGTTAAAACAGTGGAGAACATGGCTAACAGTGTTGTTAAAACAGTAGAGAACATGGCTAACAGTGTTGTTAAAACAGTGGCGAACATGGCTAACAGTGTTGTTAAAACAGTGGAGAACATGACTAACAGTGTTGTTAAAACATTGGAGAACATGGCTAACAGTGTTGTTAAAACAGTGGAGAACATGACTAACAGTGTTGTTAAAACAGTGGAGAACATGGCTAACAGTGTTGTTAAAACAGTGGAGAACATGGCTAACAGTGTTGTTAAAACAGTAGAGAACATGGCTAACAGTGTTGTTAAAACAGTGGAGAACATGGCTAACAGTGTTGTTAAAACAGTAGAGAACATGGCTAACAGTGTTGTTAAAACAGTGGAGAACATGGCTAACAGTGTTGTTAAAACAGTGGAGAACATGGCTAACAGTGTTAAAACAGTAGAGAACATGGCTAACAGTGTTGTTAAAACAGTGGAGAACATGGCTAACAGTGTTGTTAAAACAGTAGAGAACATGGCTAACAGTGTTGTTAAAACAGTGGAGAACATGGCTAACAGTGTTGTTAAAACAGTGGAGAACATGGCTAACAGTGTTGTTAAAACAGTGGAGAACATGGCTAACAGTGTTGTTAAAACAGTAGAGAACATGACTAACAGTGTAGTTAAAACAGTGGAGAACATGGCTAACAGTGTTGTTAAAACAGTAGAGAACATGGCTAACAGTGTTGTTAAAACAGTAGAGAACATGGCTAACAGTGTTGTTAAAACAGTGGAGAACATGGCTAACAGTGTTGTTAAAACAGTAGAGAACATGGCTAACAGTGTTGTTAAAACAGTGGAGAACATGGCTAACAGTGTTGTTAAAACAGTAGAGAACATGGCTAACACTGTTGTTAAAACAGTGGAGAACATGGCTAACAGTGTTGTTAAAACAGTGGAGAACATGGCTAACAGTGTTGTTAAAACAGTAGAGAACATGGCTAACAGTGTTGTTAGAACAGTAGAGAACATGGCTAACAGTGTTGTTAGAACAGTAGAGAACATGGCTAACAGTGTTGTTAAAACAGTGGATAACATGGCTAACAGTGTTGTTAAAACAGTAGAGAACATGGCTAACAGTGTTGTTAAAACAGTGGAGAACATGGCTAACAGTGTTGTTAAAACAGTAGAGAACATGGCTAACAGTGTTGTTAAAACAGTTGAGAACATGGCTAACAATGTTGTTAAAACAGTAGAGAACATGACTAACAGTGTTGTTAAAACAGTGGAGAACATGGCTAGCAGTGTTGTTAAAACAGTAGAGAACATGGCTAACAGTGTTGTTAAAACAGTGGAGAACATGGCTAACAGTGTTGTTAAAACAGTAGAGAACATGGCTAACAGTGTTGTTAAAACAGTGGAGAACATGGCTAACAGTGTTGTTAAAACAGTAGAGAACATGGCTAACAGTGTTGTTAAAACAGTGGAGAACATGGCTAACAGTGTTGTTAAAACAGTGGAGAACATGGCTAACAGTGTTGTTAAAACAGTAGAGAACATGACTAACAGTGTAGTTAAAACAGTGGAGAACATGGCTAACAGTGTTGTTAAAACAGTGGAGAACATGGCTAACAGTGTTGTTAAAACAGTGGAGAACATGGCTAACAGTGTTGTTAAAACAGTAGAGAACATGACTAACAGTGTAGTTAAAACAGTGGAGAACATGGCTAACAGTGTTGTTAAAACAGTAGAGAACATGGCTAACAGTGTTGTTAAAACAGTAGAGAACATGGCTAACAGTGTTGTTAAAACAGTGGAGAACATGGCTAACAGTGTTGTTAAAACAGTAGAGAACATGGCTAACAGTGTTGTTAAAACAGTGGAGAACATTGCTAACAGTGTTGTTAAAACAGTAGAGAACATGGCTAACACTGTTGTTAAAACAGTGGAGAACATGGCTAACAGTGTTGTTAAAACAGTGGAGAACATGGCTAACAGTGTTGTTAAAACAGTAGAGAACATGGCTAACAGTGTTGTTAGAACAGTAGAGAACATGGCTAACAGTGTTGTTAGAACAGTAGAGAACATGGCTAACAGTGTTGTTAAAACAGTGGAGAACATGGCTAACAGTGTTGTTAAAACAGTAGAGAACATGGCTAACAGTATTGTTAAAACAGTGGAGAACATGGCTAACAGTGTTGTTAAAACAGTGGAGAACATGACTAACAGTGTTGTTAAAACAGTGGAGAACATGGCTAACAGTGTTGTTAAAACAGTAGAGAACATGGCTAACAGTGTTGTTAAAACAGTGGAGAACATGGCTAACAGTGTTGTTAAAACAGTGGAGAACATGGCTAACAGTGTTGTTAAAACAGTAGAGAACATGGCTAACAGTATTGTTAAAACAGTGGAGAACATGGCTAACAGTGTTGTTAAAACAGTGGAGAACATGGCTAACAGTGTTGTTAAAACAGTGGAGAACATGGCTAACAGTGTTGTTAAAACAGTAGAGAACATGGCTAACAGTGTTGTTAAAACAGTGGGGAACATGGCTAACAGTGTTGTTAAAACAGTGGAGAACATGGCTAACAGTGTTGTTAAAACAGTAGAGAACATGGCTAACAGCATTGTTAAAACAGTGGAGAACATGGCTAACAGTGTTGTTAAAACAGTGGAGAACATGACTAACAGTGTTGTTAAAACAGTAGAGAACATGGCTAACAGTGTTGTTAAAACAGTAGAGAACATGGCTAACAGTGTTGTTAAAACAGTGGAGAACATGGCTAACAGTGTTGTTAAAACAGTGGAGAACATGGCTAACAGTGTTGTTAAAACAGTGGAGAACATGGCTAACAGTGTTGTTAAAACAGTAGAGAACATGGCTAACAGTGTTGTTAAAACAGTAGAGAACAAGGCTAACAGTGTTGTTAAAACAGTAGAGAACATGGCTAACAGTGTTGTTAAAACAGTGGAGAACATGGCTAACAGTGTTGTTAAAACAGTAGAGAACATGGCTAACAGTGTTTTAAAACAGTGGAGAACATGGCTAACAGTGTTGTTAAAACAGTAGAGAACATGGCTAACAGTGTTGTTAAAACAGTAGAGAACATGGCTAACAGTGTTGTTAAAACAGTGGAGAACATGGCTAGCAGTGTTGTTAAAACAGTGGAGAACATGGCTAACAGTGTTGTTAAAACAGTGGAGAACATGGCTAACAGTGTTGTTAAAACAGTGGAGAACATGGCTAACAGTGTTGTTAAAACAGTAGAGAACATGGCTAACAGCATTGTTAAAACAGTGGAGAACATGGCTAACAGTGTTGTTAAAACAGTGGAGAACATGGCTAACAGTGTTGTTAAAACAGTGGAGAACATGACTAACAGTGTTGTTAAAACAGTAGAGAACATGGCTAACAGTGTTGTTAAAACAGTGGAGAACATGGCTAACAGTGTTGTTAAAACAGTGGAGAACATGGCTAACAGTGTTGTTAAAACAGTAGAGAACATGGCTAACAGTGTTGTTAAAACAGTGGAGAACATGGCTAACAGTGTTGTTAAAACAGTAGACGATGGAAGTCTGTGATCAGGCCGGGATCTACGATGAGCTGGCGGGAGACCCAGCTCCGTTCCTCCGGACCGTACCCCTCCCAGTCCACCAGGTACTGGAATCCCCGACCCCGCCGTCGAACGCCCATCAACCGGCGGACCTGCCACTGGGGGTGACCGTCCACCATCTTGGGAGGAGGTGGTTCCGGAGCAGGAGGCATCAGGGGACTGAGAGAGACAGGCTTAACCCGGGACACATGGAAAACGGGGTGAATGTGCATGGACGCAGGAAGCTTAAGACGCACCGCCGCCAGACTGAGTACCTTCAGAACCTCGAAAGGTCCGACGAACCGGGGGTTAAGTTTCTTGGCCGAGGACCGAAGTGGGAGGTCCCTCGCGGAAAGCCACACCCTCTGCCCAGGGTGGTACGTCGGCGCAGGAACCCGGCGCCGGTCAGCCCCACGACAGGCGCGCTCTGATGACCGGAGCAGCGCGGTCCTGGCGATCTCCCAGACCCGACGGCACCGGTCGAGGTGGTCCTGTACGGAGGGAACTGCCACCTCCGTCTCCTGTGCAGGGAAAAGAGGGGGTTGGTAGCCCAGGGATACCTTAAAGCGTGAAAGGCCGGTGGCGGAACTGACCATGGAGTTGATGGAGTACTCGACCCAGGGAAGGAAACGGCTCCAAGAAGCTGGTCTCTCGGCAGCCACACACCGAAGAGCAGACTCCACGCTCTGGTTCATCCTCTCCGTTTGTCCCTTATTCTGGGGATGATAACCAGAGGAAAGACTGACCGTTGCCCCCAATCCCTTGCAAAAAGCCTGCCATACCTGGGAAGTGAACTGGGGCCCCCGTTCCGAGACGACGTCCTGGGGAAAACCATGGAGGCGAAACACATGGTGTGTCAGGAGGTCCGCCGTCTCGGCCGCCGAGGGAAGTTGGGGAAGGGCCACGAGGTGAACCCCCTTGCTGAACCGATCCACCACGGTCAGAAGGCACGTGTTCCCCTGGGAGGAGGGAAGACCCGTGACGAAGTCCAGCGCCACATGTGACCAAGGACGGCTCGGAATGGGAAGCGGCTGTAATAGCCCGGAGGGTGCCTGGTGGGAGGCCTTGCTGCGGGCGCAGACTGCGCAGGCCAGTACGAACTCCTTGACGTTGTTCCTCATGGTGGGCCACCAGAATCGACGAGCCAGGAAGGAGAACGTGCGATGAACGCCCGGGTGGCAGGCGAACCGGCTGGTATGGCCCCACTGGAGGACCCGGGACCAGACCGAGTCGGGGACGAAGAGACGATGAACCGGTACATTGCCTGGAGCGCGATGGAAGCGTAGGGCACGCCTTACCACCCCCTCGATGCCCAAGGTGACGACTCCTAACACCCTGGCCTCTGGGAGGATGGGAGTCGGGTCCTCAGTGGTTGGAGCCCCTTGGAGTGTAACCGGGACAGGGAGTCGGCCTTCGTGTTGCGGGAACCAGGGCGAAACGTCAGCGAGAAGTCGAACCGACTGAGGAAGCTGGCCCATCTTGCCTGCCGGCCATTGAGGCGCTTGGAAGCACGGATGTACGTCAGGTTCTTGTGGTCCGTCCAAATGGTAAACGGCTCCTCGGCCCCCTCTAGCCAATGACGCCACTCCTCCAAGGCAGCCACAACCGCCAGCAGCTCCCGATTGCCGATGTCATAGTTCCTCTCGGCAGGGTGGAACCGACGCGAGTAGAAGGCGCACGGATGTACCTTCTGGTCCGTTGCCGACCGCTGGGATAAGATAGCTCCCAGTCCAGTATCCGAGGCGTCCACCTCAACGATGAACTGTCTCTTGGGGTCTGGATGGAGCAAGATCGGGGCGGAAGTGAACCTCTTCTTGAGGGAGCGGAACGCAGCACACGCCGCTGGGGACCAGTCGAACGGCAGGGCGGGAGAGGTCAGTCTGGTAAGCGGTTCCGCCACTTGACTGTAGTTCCGGATGAACCTTCGGTAGAAGTTGGCGAACCCGAGGAAGCTCTGTAACTCCTTCCGAGAGGTGGGTTCCGGCCATTCCTCCACGGCCTGGATCTTGCGAGGATCAGCTCGGGTCAAGCCTTTCTCCACGATGAAGCCCAGGTAATCGACGGAGTCGGAGTGGAATCGGCACTTCTCCGCCTTGACGAAGAGCCGATTGTGGAGGAGGCGCTCCAGCACGCGGCGGACATGCTGGATGTGTTCCTCGAGGGTCTTGGAGAAGATGAGGATGTCGTCTAGGTATACTACCACAAACTCCTCCAGCATGTCACGAAGGACGTCGTTCATGAGCGCCTGGAATACCGCCGGAGCGTTGGTGAGGCCGAACGGCATCACCAGGTACTCGTAGTGGCCCCTGGGAGTCTTGAAGGAGGTCTTCCATTCATCGCCCTCTCGGATACGGACTAGATGGTAGGCACTCCGGAGGTCCAGCTTGGTAAAGACGGTAGCCTGGGTGAGAGGCTCGAAGGTGGAGTTCATGAGAGGTAGAGGATACTTGTTCTTAATGGTGATCTCGTTGAGCAGGCGATAGTCGATGCAGGGTCGAAGGTCTCCGTCCTTCTTCCCAACAAAGAAGAAACCGGCCGCCACAGGAGAGGAGGAAGGCCGAATGAGTCCTGCTTCCAAGGATTCAGAGATGTATTGATCCATCGCTGCCTTCTCCGGGACGGTCAGACTGTAGAGGCGGCTGCCGGGAAGGGGAGCCCCTGAGCGGAGGTCGATGGCACAGTCGTAAGGCCGGTGAGGCGGAAGGGCCTGAGCCCTGGACTTACTGAAAACCTCCATGAGGTCGTGGTACTCGGGGGGTATGGTCGAGAGGTCCGGAGGCGGCTCACCAACGGATCTCCGGGGCGAGGGACAGGACGCCGCCTGAAGACACTGGGCATGACAGGAGGAGCTCCAACCCTTGATGGTACCGGAGGACCAGGCGATGTGGTGCTCGTGCAGCGCGAGCCAGGGCCGGCCCAGGACTACTGGGACAAGAGGGGATCTGGTGATAAGGAACTGGAGTCTCTCAACGTGGTTACCAGCAATGGTGAGCAGGACAGGGCAGGTGCGTTGAGTGATGTCAGCCAGGCGGTGTTGGTCCAATGCGAATACCTCCAATGGCCTCACTAGGTCCTCAAGTGGAATGTTGGCCCGGGTAGCAAACTCGAAGTCTAGGAAACTCTCGTCAGCCCCCGAGTCAATGAGTGCCTCCACCGTGGCCCGTTGGTCCGCCCAGGCCAGGGTGACGCTCATCAGATGGCCAGGTGGTGCACGGCTCTGGGAACGAGAAAAACGGCTCACCAGGATCTCCCGGGGTCCCGGCGAGCCTGGTCTTTTGGCCGGGTGGGGCAGTTGGCGATACGGTGTCCCTCCCGACCGCAGTAGAGGCAAAGGCCGGACCTGAACCTCGCCTCCCGTTCAGCTTGGCTAAGATGAGAACGTCCCAGCTGCATGGGTTCCTCCTTGGGTACCGAACGGGAGGGAAAAGAGCCACCAGTCGTGTTGGGAGCAGGGTGACCAGCAGTACCGTCACGAGTACGGGGGGTCCGGAGTACCTCTGGAGGTCCCTGTCGGGTTCTCTCACGTCTTCTCTCCTGGAGGCGTCCGTCGATGCGAATGGCGAGGCTGAACAGGTCCTCAAGGGACTCAGGTTCCTCACGGGTCGCGAGCTGGTCCCTGACTGCGTCGTTGAGCCCCCTCATGAAGGTAAGACGAAGTGCTTGATCGTTCCAACCGCTCTCCGTAGCCGCCAGTCTGAACTCCAGCACGTAGTCGGTAACCCCGCCACTGCCCTGCCGGAAGGTACCCAACCGGGCTCCAGGGTCCTGGCCACGGGCTGGGTGGTGGAAAACCCTGCAGAGCTCAGCCACGAAGTCTGGGTAGGAGAAACAGAAGTCTGCCCCCATTGCCCAGGAGGCAGTGACCCACTGGGCTGCCCGGCCTGAGAGCAAGTTAGTCATGTAAGCCACTCGGGCTCCCCTTGAAGTGAAACGACTGGGTTGATGACGAAAAACCAACTCACATTGCATGATGAATGTGGCACAATCCTCGAAGTTACCGTCGAACAGCCGTGGTTCGGAGAGACGGGGCTCCCGAGGTGCGGGATCGGGAGGCGCGGGGCCTGCCAGGGCTGCGGGTGATGCTCTGGCCAAGGCTCCTGAAGGAAGTGGGGTTACAAGCAAGGTGTTAACTGTTTCACTCAGCGTGTGTAAGTGGAGGAGAATACTAGACTGCTGGCTAGCCAGAGAGCCCAGGGACCCCTGAATAGGCAGGACCTGCTCTCGGAGTTCCTGTACAGCAGCCGCAGCCGCATCTAGCTGTAGGCTGTGGCCCTTGGTTAACTCTATCTGGACTGCCAATGCTGTTCTGACTCTCTCTGTGTCGGCTGGGGTCGTCATGGTTGGATCGTAATGTTAGGGTTTGTAACCGACCTCAAGCGCAACGGCACAGAGAGAGTTGTTTCAGAGTTAGCCAAAGCAAGGGCGTATTTATTCTCAGAGTCACAAGATTGAATTAGGTTGAGCAACAGAACAAACGGGGAATCTGGCATGTGAAGATTGTTGCGGCTCTGCAGATTCTCCCAGAGTCCAGAGAAAAAACAATACGGTAATAAATCCAAGGTGTAAATCCAACACAAAAAATAGGTGAGAACAGTATAACAAAAACGGGATCTCTTCGGTGTTTCACAAACACACAAAAAACTGGTGATCCAAAAAGAACTGTTTCCAAAAACTCACCAGAGCGCAACGCGTAAAGCGGGCAGATAAACGAGGCGCAGCTTCGTACGGGGAATCAGGTTCTCCACAGGGATTACTTCACGAAAGTCCTGGGGAGCAACAGACAGGGAACAGCGACGGGAAAGACAGGCAAATGCAGGAGAATATTCAAAACGATCCAACATCGATATTAGGGGGATCAGGGTATATAAAGCCACAGGGCGCTGATCACAAGCTGTGACAGCTGCGGGATGAAATTGATCATTGCTCCAGAAGCGTGTGGTGGGGAGAGCACCAATCAACACGGCACCTTACAGGAAAGAAGCGTGTGGCGGGGAATGCAATTAATCAACAAAATACCTTAAAGGAACGGAGCGTGTGGGTGGGGAGCGGACCAAACCTCACAGTTGTTAAGTTAAAACAGTGGATAACATGGCTAACAGTGTTGTTAAAACAGTGGAGAACATGGCTAACAGTGTTGTTAAAACAGTGGAGAACATGGCTAACAGTGTTGTTAAAACAGTGGAGAACATGGCTAGCAGTGTTGTTAAAACAGTGGAGAACATGGCTAACAGTGTTGTTAAAACAGTGGAGAACATGGCTAGCAGTGTTGTTAAAACAGTGGAGAACAGTGTTGTTAAGTTAAAACAGTGGAGAACAGTGTTGTTAAGTTAAAACAGTGGAGAACATGGCTAACAGTGTTGTTAAAACCGTGGAGAACATGGCTAGCAGTGTTGTTAAAACAGTGGAGAACATGGCTAGCAGTAATAATAATAATAATAATGGATTGGATTTATATAGCGCTCTTCGTGACACCCCAGAGACCCCAGAGCGCTTACAGAGTCCATTATTCGTTCATACACAGTCATACCGGTGGTGGTAAGCTACAATTGCAGCCAGAGCTGCCCTGAGGTAGACTCACGGAAGCGTGGCGAATAATCAACGCCTACGGCCCCTCCGACCACCACCAACATTCATTCACATGCATACACATTCATACGAGGCAAGTAGGTTAAGTGTCTTGCCCAAGGACACAACGGCAGTGGGATGGACATGGGCTTGAGCGGGATTCGAACCACCAACCCTTCGATCATTGGACGACCCGCTCTACCCCTGAGCCACGCCGCCCCACAGTGTGACTGTGGAGACAGTGGAGACCAACAAAACCAACAGCAACACAATTGCTATGAAGATACCTTCACAGTGCGTCATTTATTGACGAAACAAAACCAACATCAACACCAAGAACAAAGAGTTTAGTCTCTCAAAAAAGATAGCTAATTTTGTTAGCTTACGTGTAGTTAGCTAATAAGGCACTGGTATCATAGAATAGAATAGAATAGAAATACTTTAATCATCCCGATTTGTATTGTCAAATTTCCCTCTGGATGATTAAAGTATTTCTATTCTATTCTATGATAGCCTACTAGTGCCTATTTAAAGATGGTGGGTTTGTGTTTTGTGCAGGATGTCCCCCCTTGTAGCGCAATGATAACATAGTGACGATTCTCTCTTCTGACCAATCAGTGGTCTGCAGTGTTTCACGTCACTTTTTTTGTATCACTTCTACCCGCTTGGAACCTCGACAAAGTAGGTACTAAAAAGTACCCAGTACCATCCGCAAATTTTGGCAATGGAAAACCGAAAAGGCAGAGCAGAGTAGAGTAGAGTAGAGTAGAGTAGAGTAGAGTAGAGTAGAGTAGAGTAGAGTAGAGTAGAGTAGAGTAGAGTAGAGTAGAGTAGAGTAGAGTAGGTACCATGCAGTGGAAAAGCGCCAATAGTAGTGCTTATTACATCTTATTAGTGTACCGAAATGGGTCTAATACGGCATTATACGCGGTTTCTAATTACAGCATAATTTAGCTGTATATATTTAGGATATAATTGTTTGTTTACTGTCTAATAAAGAACATGTTAGTTTTAGTTTTTGTCTAATTTTACACAAAGTGCGCCTTATTACGTCTTATTGAGTATTTTAGTGTGACCCAAGAAACCTGTGTGTACTGCGATCAATGTACCTGGAGGTCCGGTTTTGAAAAGCAATATGTCGTCTTTTTATTTTATTTATCTTTTTACGATGTAATCTAAAAACTGTTTTTGTGTCTCAAACCTGCCTATGTGATCATAGATCATTTTGTGAAATGTTTTTATTGTGTGTGTGTGTGTGTGTGTGTGTGTGTGTGTGTGTGTGTGTGTGTGTGTGTGTGTGTGTGTGTGTGCGTGTGCGTGTGCGTGTGTGTGTGTGTGTGCGCATGTGTGTGTGTGTGTGTGTGTGTGTGTGTGTGTGTGTGTGTGTGAGCTGTCCACATTATTTCCAGTGTCTTTTTTCAGCCCATGTCCAGCACTGAGCCAACAACAAGGTGAACGTATAATAACATCTTCCAAATGTATCTTTCCATCTCTCTCTCTCTCTAAACCCCTTGAGCAAAACAACCCCCCCCCCTCGCTACACCCCCCCTCCCCCCTCCCCCCCCCCCCCTCCACTGGGGCGAGGAGAGGCATTGGGGTGTGAAATGTAAAAGGGGAGAATGCTGTCGTTCAAACCATTCTCTCTCTCTCTCTCTCTCTCTCTCTCTCTCTCTCTCTCTCTCTCTCTCTCTCTCTCTCTCTCTCTCTCTCTCTCCCCTCTCTCTCTTTCTCAGGTGGGCTGGGGTGGGCTGCAGGTGCACGGGACCCCTCAGCCAATGAAAAATGAGCGCCGTCGCGCGACTTGACTTTGATGAACCTCGCCGCACACCGGCCTATCACTCTTCTCCGTTTGGCTTCCCCCGGAAAAACCTGCCCGGCGACACACTCGCTCACGCTCTCTCACACACACACACACACACACACACACACACACACACACACACACACACACACACACACACACACACACACACACAGACACACACACACACACACACACACACACACACCACACACCACACACCACACACCACACACACACACACACACACACACACAGTCACACACACACACACACACACACACACACCACACACACCACACACACACACACACACACACACACACACACACACACACACACACACACACACACACACACACACACACACACACACACACACACACACACACACACACACACACACACACAAACGTACGCTCCGGACCAATATTTGTCTTATTGAAGGAAGAGGCTGCGCTCAGATAACTACACGGACAAAAGGGCCTTTTCTTCAGATTGGTGTGTGTGTGTGTGTGTGTGTGTGTGTGTGTGTGTGTGTGTGTGTGTGTGTGTGGTGTGTGTGGTGTGTGTGTGTGTGTGTGTGTGTGTGTGACTGTGTGTGTGTGTGTGTGTGTGTGTGTGTGGTGTGTGGTGTGTGGTGTGTGGTGTGTGTGTGTGTGTGTGTGTGTGTGTGTGTGTGTGTGTGTGTGCGTGTGTATAGACACACAATATCCTTCCACGTAAAGTAGTGATGGATGTGTTTTCACCACTGTTTCTGGACCAACAACTCAAGTAGTGATTTTACTTTGAAATCGATGCAGTGAGAAGTTGAGCAAGGCATTCTGACGATCTCATCAACAACAACAACAACAACAACAACAACAACAACAACAACAACAACAACAACAACAACATGTTAAGCAATCAATACTGTTTCTATCCACTTGTCTGTGTGACGTCACACCACTCAGATGTTGTTCGATGGTGTCTGCATTTAAAATGCACTCGTATTTACTCTTTCTTTCTTTCTTTCTTTCTTTCTTTCTTTCTTTCTTTCTTTCTTTCTTTCTTTCTTTCTTTCTTTCTTTCTTTCTTTCTTTCTTTCTTTCTTTCTTTCTTTCTTCTTTCTTTCTTTCTTTCTTTCTTTCTTTCCTTCTGGGGGTTCAGGTGGTAGCGCGGTCGCCTGGTAATCAGAAGGTTCCCAGTTCGATCCTGTAAGGATTGGTTGTTGGTGGTGTGGACCCAATCTCAATAACAGTAACGAGAGAGATAGAGAGGCAGGACACAACAGGGTGTAGTTGGAAAAAGGCTTTACTTGGCTTCAACTACAACAACAAAATAATAAGTACCACAGCATAAGCTGGCAGTTAAGGATAACAACGGATGTGACAAGAAACGTTTAGGGACCGACAGGGGAGTGACAGGAACAGACAGAATATATAGGGACACTAATCACTAACAAGACACACCTGGACAGAACAAACAATGACAACAATATAAAACATGACAGTAAGGAACAACAATGATACATACAATACAACACCAACCAGACCGGGGAACAGAGTGGGCAACACACACAGAAATACCATAAACATATTGAACATTGAGGTACACATTAGGGACATCAGGAGATTAAACATATGGAAACCGATTAACAGAGGGAGTAACACATTGAGTCCGCTAGAGGGAGCTGCAGGGCAGGCCTTCTGAGGCGGAGGGATCGTGTGGCCAGCCTGAGGAGGAATCGAACCAGGCTGGGAGGGCAGATCCTGACAGATTCCCGCTCCTCCCGGAAGTGTCGAAGTGTCCTTGAGCAAGACACTTAACCCTAACTGTTCCCGATGAGCAGGTTGGCACCTTGCATGGTCGCCTCCGCCGTCGGTGTGTGAATGTCGTGAATGACAACGGCACGGTGGTGTAGTGGTTAACACTGTCGCCTCACAGCAAGATGGTCCAGGGTTCGATTCCCGCTTGGGGACCAGGTTTCCATGATGCCAGGTACCCAGGTGGGTGATCTCCCGGGCCTTTCTGTGTGGAGTTTGCATGTTCTCCCCGTGCTCGCAAGGGTTTCCCCCCGATAAGATAAACCCAATGGAAAAACATGCACAACAACAGATCGCTAACGCTGTTGCGTCCTTGACGAAGACGGGCAGGAGCACTTGGATTGGTCCCCGGTCCCCTGTCCATCTGTCTGTCTGTCCATCTGAATGTCTGCCCGTCTGTCTGTCTGTCTGTCCGTCCAGCCAGCCAGCCAGCCTCCCTCTCAGTCCCAGAGGTGAGGCAGGGTGTATAGGCCTACTACAGTGCACTGTCTGCCACAGGAGGAGTGAGGATAATCCCGGGCAGTCTGTCTCTAATCCGGATCTAATGCCTCTGAGGAGCTCTGCGGGGATATAAGCCTTTACAAGTGACCGTCCACGGAGGGCTGAGCCCTTTTACAAGTCACTGTGAATGAAATGGAGTGGCCTCCTTAAATGAGATTATCGGCGCATGGACACTTTCTCTCTCTTAGTGGGGCAGAGAGACCCGGGGAAATCACTGGAGGTTCTAAGTAAAACTGAAGTCTAATCTCTCCTTTACTCTCTCTCTCTCTCTCTCTCTCTCTCTCTCTCTTCTCTCTCTCTCTCTCTCTCTCTCTCTCTCTCTCTCTCTCTCTCTCTCTCTCTCTCTCTCTCTCTCTCTCTCTCTCTCTCTCTCTCTCTCTCTCTCTCTCTCTCCCCCCCTCTGGGGGTTGGCTGGCGCCTTCAGGTTTAAGTGGAGCCGCTCAGCGCGTCGAGTCCACCGTCTCTCGGACACAAGCACCAGTCACTTTAACACCTGGTACCTAAAGCACAATGTTATAGTCTCCCTATTTCCCGGTTTGGCTCACCACATCGCACATATTGTCTTGCCATTGTCTGTTTCATCCATTGTCTATTTTTTATGGTTGTGGAGTTTGTGGAGTTTAGTAACTTGTATTAGTAGTACATGTACTGTTGTCTGTTCTTGTGATTACGAAAGTAAATTGTACCCATTCTGCAATCTGTTAATAACATTTTCAATCAATCAATAAATCCACCACCATCACCACCACCACTACCACCATCACCATCACCACCACAACCACCATCACCACCACCACCACCATCACCACTACCACCACCATCACCACCATCACCACCACCACTACCACCATCATCACCACCACCATCACCATCACCACCACAACCACCATCACCACCACAACCACCATCACCACCACCATCACCACCACCACCATCACCACCACAACCACCATCACCACCACCATCACCACCACCACCATCACCACCACCACCACCATCACCACCACCACCATCACCCACCATCACCACCACCATCACCACCCACCACCACCACCATCACCACCACCACCCCCACCACAACCACCATCACCACCACCACCACCACCACCATCACCACCACCACCATCACCACCACCACCACCATCACCACCACCATCACCACCACCACCACCACCACACCATCACCACCACCACCATCACCACCACCACCACCATCACCACCACCATCACCACCACCACCATCACCACCACCACCACCATCACCACCACCATCACCACCACCATCACCACCACCACAACC